>NW_028258299.1:10918082-11071095 GCF_053883595.1 Heterocephalus glaber
AGGGAGCCCATTAAACCCAGGTGAGAAGAAACCCAGGTGAAGGACCATGACTATGACAAAGTGCTTGATTGGTAAACCATGACTCATAACTAGTTCCTTTTGTCTTTACTTTGAAAACTTACATCATATGAACCAAGATAGCAGCACAGCAGAATCAACTACAGGTCTGCTTCATAATTAGATATTTGGACAAGAAGGTGCTCTGCATACTTAACCACCAACCCCAAACCAAGGAGCCATGCAGGTTCTTCCCACACTTCTTCCCCACATCTCGTCCATCAGCACCTTCTCTCCTTTCCATCTCCGGAGTGTGTCCTGGAAGACCTACACCTAGCTGCCTCCACCCAGGCTAAGAAGCTACCATTGATTGTCTCCCATGTTTTCATTAGAACATTTGCATTGGTCTCATTTTGACTTTTGCCCACTTCTAGTCCATTCTCCCTATGAAGACCATGGATTCTTCTCAAAATATGGACTCTGCCAAGTCCCTCCTCAGCTTAGTGCTTTCTCATGGTGTCGAGTTAGGGTAGCCTAAGAACTCCAAGAAAGGAGTCCAGAAATATATAATGGCACCTACACCATTGTCATGGTTTCAAAGCTACCCTAGGTTGGATTTCCTACAAACAGACCTTGACAGCAGGATTCTTACCAAATTGATCGATGAGGTAGATTTGAGGGTGAGGGATTGACACAGAAGTAGGGAAGGGGGACCAGAAAGGGAAGGGAGCTAAGCAAGTGAACAACATCAAGCAGAAGCCAGGAGACGAGCATGAGTGTAACTCCAAGAGGGAAGATCTGGGGACAGCAGAGCCCCATCCATCAGGAGAAGGGAGCCGGAGTATTGAAGCCAAGTGCTTCATCATCTGCTGGGCTTTATTATCATAGACTGCCAAGAAAATTAGCAGAAGCCCCAGGCCTAGAATTGCAATACTATTGTTATGATGATGAAAGTGTTAATTTGACCTTTGGATAAGAGTGTTTGATAGATTGTGATAAAGGAGATAATGAAACAGTTGATCACATTTCGTGGCGACTGTAAGAACCAGAGAATACCTCCAATCGCTTACCAGAAGCGGATTCTAATTCCTCCCTGTGGGGAGCCTGGAGTGCCAGGGCACACACAGTCAGCCAGCCAGCACATGCCCCCTAGGAGTGCAGGGCCTGCTGACCCCAGCACAGAAATGTGCTTCAGTTTCCCCACCCATAGCGTGAGCCTGATTATTGTTCCTCATTCAGGGGGTCACGTAAAGAGTAAATGAGTTGATGCAGTAGAAGGGCCTTAGATGATCCCTGGCACAGGCAGAGCCCCATCTGGCCACCTCCAGGACCACCGGATTGACTGACAAACAAGCTCAGGCGTCAGCAGCCTCGCCCCTTGTGATTCCTGTGCTCCGGCCCAGGCCAAGTGGTATCCAGAGGCCACCAAAGGAGCGTGCTCCCATCTAACATGTACCACGAAAGGGGTGTGTTTTCCTTCTCACTAGGCGCAACTGACAGGCAAAGAACCTGAGGCCTGTGATTTGTCAGCAGCCCTATCTATGACCTGGAATGATGTCCTGCCTCTTTGGCCCAAGCTGCGGTTTTCCTAAGAGGACTGACTCTTTGAGAAGAGAGCTCAAGGTTTCCCATAGGCCAGGATCCAACCGCTCATAACTTGGATTTCTTTTTGCCCACTGGGCCTGGGCCTGGGGCGGCCTGTGTACCTCTCGCAACTCCACGGGGCACCACTGCCATGGACGCCATGGTGGTCCTGACCTTGCCATCCTGCTCTCCCAGAGTTTGCTGTGCAGCATGCCTGTTTTACATTCATAAGAATTCCGATGTGAATCCTAACACATTCACTCTCTGTGTGGCCTGGTGTAAATCACCTGGCTGCTCTGGGCCTCAGCTGCCTTATCTGCAGTGCGGTGGCGGTGTCCATCCCGTGGGGTTGAGTGTAGGTGAAAATCCTAGCCAAGGGCCTCACCCGAGGTAATGCCTTAGAGTTGTGCGTAACAAGTGAACCTAATAGTAGCTTACTTCAGCAACAACCATTTGTGATTCTGCAACTAAGATTGGGCTCACTGTGGATACCTCTTGTTGCTTCTGGTGGTATCCATTAGGGCAGCTCACCTGGGGCTGGAGGAGCCAAGATACTTGTTTCACATGGCTGCCGCTCCAGCCGGGTGGCTGGGATACCGGAAGCTGCCTGGGTCCTTTCTCTCTCTTTCTCTCTCTCTTTCATGTCTATCTCTAACTGTATCTCTATCTCTGTTAGTCATCTTTATCTTTATCATCTCTATATCTCTGTCATCTCTATCTTTATATCTCTATCTGTATTTGGATCTCTATCATCATCTCTGTATCTGTCATCTCTTTTTGTATCATCTCTATATCTCTATCTTTATCTGTATCTGTATCTCTCTCTCTACCTCTATTCTCTTGCCTTCTGCAGTCTTTCTCTCTGCCCAGCCTTCTTCTCCAGTAGGATAATCAGACATCTTCACATGGTATCTCAGGGATGCCCAGATGTAAAAATAAATTTCACCACATTCCCAAGACCTAGTCCTTGTCCAGGAATGGTGTTACTTCTGACACATTCTATGGGTTCCAAGATACAAGGCTCAAGGACAGGAGAAATAGATTCTAGCTCTTGACCAAGCAGCAGCATGTGTGGACACAGATGGAAGGAATCACCGGTGGCCGTTTTGCACACAGTCATTACAGTCAGTAGTGGCAGCTTTGGTTTCATTCAGCTTTGGAATCCTGCCAAGGAGGAAGGCCAGTAGCTGCAAAATCAAATGGCCATTTGGAAAAAAAACCCTAAGGCCCAGGAAGGCTCAGGACAGCCAGAGAGAGTGATACTCATTGAATTTCTTCCTTGGCATAGAAGAAAATTGTCTGGGCTAAGCACTGTCAGAAAAATTACAAGCTAGAAAGATTCCCTCCATTTCTCTATGTCCTTGATTTTCCAGTTCTAAGCCATCTTCTGCAGGACCTGGCGGACTAGAGCCAGAACCGGGTCATTGACGTTTGAGCGGGAGAGATCCCTGTATGAGTTATCCACTCTGGCACAGCAAGTTGCTCTACAGTTTCTGGTATAGAACGCCAACATCTCATTCTCACAATTTCTGTAGGTTGGGAATGCAAGGGTGAGTGAGTTGGATCTTCTAGCCCAAGCTGCAGTATGACTTAGGGCTGCAGGCACCCCAGGGTTTGACTGAGCAGGGGTTCCTTTCATGCTTCCTCAGTTGTCATTGGGAAGATTCAGTTTCTGGCAAACAGTGGGACCAAGGGTCAGCTCCTGGACTGTTGGTGGAGGCCATTCTCAGTTCTTTAGGCCATGAGCTCTCCACATGGCAGGTCACAAACACAATAGCAAGAGAGCCAGAGAGCCAGTGAGTGGCTGCCAGAAAACAAAGCCACACTCTTGTAACTGAATTGCTAAGCAACATCCTATCACCTTCGTTAGAAGGTGTCACTGGGCCCAGACTACACTCAGGGCTGGAGGATTACACAGCCCATGAGCACCGGGAGACAGGGATCACTGGGGGCTGTTCCGGGATCCCAACCAGCACCACTCTTCCCAGCAGTCTTAGCGTCCTCAGATTTTACTGCAGCACGGGATGTCATACCACCACGTGTGCCTTATAATTAGGGTAACCATGTGTCCCAGTTTTCCTAGAATAAGCCCAGTTTAGATGATTTTTTTTCAAAGATCACTCTTAAGTATAGAAGAACGATACCTTGCATATAAAAAACACCAGCAGAAATTTTTGTTTTCATAAGGTAGAAGTGATTTGCTGAAGAAGATTTAACTTGCCACTCTTAACTGATTTAGTCAACAAGTATTTCTAGAGCACTTTCTATATGTTGGGACTACAAGGTACAGTAAAAATATCACCCCTGCCCGTGAAGACGTCAGATGCCTTGGACACCAGTAGTACAATGTAGGAAATGTTAGGGGGCCCGGAAGCCCAAGGTGTCCTGGTGTCTGAGAGGGAGCTCTTGCACTGAGTTGTGAAGGATGCATAGGAATTTGCTAGATGAGGAAGGTTTCAGTCAGCTTTTCAACAGGAAACAAGGCAGATTCAAAATGGCATGATTTAAAAAGGTTTCATCTCCAAGGTAAAAATTGTGTTTCACAAAACCATAAGGAAAAGTGAGGTTTAAGACCAGTGGTGCCAGGCGAAGATTAAGCAAGGCCCATGGGATAAAAGGAGATGACAGTTGCAGAATCCAGATGGTGAGGGTCCTGGGGCATTGGTCTCTCCCTAAGGGAGATGCTGCCACCTTGTGTGACACTAGTAGGAAGTAGCTGAGGGGGAAAACACTGACCCCACTTCCTTCCTGCTCTTCTGTGATCCCTTGCCAAGCCCAGCTGGAAAGCAGCACACCTGAGCATCCTACTGGACTGCATACAGAGCACCCACAGAAGGCACAGGCCAGAGCAGAGAATTCGGAAGGTGTCTGCAAGGGCAAGTAGAAGCTTTCCGAGGCGAAGGTGTGCAGGTGTGCATCTACCTTATTTGCAGAAAGAGGGACTGAAGCGAGTTGATGGAGGTGTGAAATGCCCTGATGACTTTGGGACTGACAAATATGACCTACGGCAGAGGAAAGATCAGTTCAGGAGGAAGGAGATGAGGGTGGAGAACGTGGCCAGATCATGGAGGTCTCCCTGGGTATTCTGCAACACTGTCCACCACTCTGGCCAGTCCATGCCCACCCTGTGGCCAGCTGGCACTTGTGTACTAGAGAGCCTGTCACACTGCTCCCCTCTGAGCTGCCATAGAACTGGGGACAGGCCTGTGTGCACACAAAGGACAGGCAGGCTGCAGGGTGCAGACTGGTTGGAAGGGTCTTGGCTCAGATTCCATCTGCCACCACATACTGCCTACAACTTGGCACATGTCCTTTAACTTCTTTAGATTCTGGTTTCCTGGTTGGCAAAACATGGGTTGTAAGTCCCGCTGGCTGACATGGGGATTAGATGGGGTAGATGTTTATAAAATGCAAAATTCTCAACATTTCCTGTCGAATTATTTGTACACAGTTCAGATTGCTTTTGATGGGGATGGAAGTAAGATATAAATTTAAAAAGTCTGGGCACCACCCACAACTTCATGCCAGGCATTGTGTTGGACATTTTCCATCTGATGTTCCTTTCAGTCCATGCCACAGCTCCTGAGCTAGCAATTATCTCGTATCATAGAAGAGAATATACAGGCCCATTTTGCATCCCTATTATGTGCCATGCACTGTACTAGGGGTCTCAGAAGGTGAGGAAGATATGGCCAACTCCTTCCAGAAATCATAATTATGGATACTAAGGTCATTTAGATCAGTGCTCCTCAGATTATACTATGAATATGTATCACCCACCTGGCATCTTGTTAAGTGCAGATTCTGGCTCCCGAGTGCTGGGGTCTGAGTGGGGAACCTGGATTTTTAACTTTTTTCCAGGATAGTGCTGATGCTGCCAGTTTGTGAACCACTCTGAGAAGCAGAGCGCATGGGGTCAGATTAAACAACAGACACACACACACACACACACACACACACACACACACACACACTTCTCTGTATTTGCAGCCATGATAAATTAAAGGAGAGGAAAGGTCTTTTACAGCAATTGCAACTAGAGGAAACGGGGAAGTAGAAGGGGGGCATCATGTACCTAACATTTGACTGAATAGTGGTTACTAAGGCAAGGCTTTCTGAGCCACAATCTAAACCTTCCCTTGTTCTGCAGAGCAGGATGTTGTTTTTCTGCCCCTTGGATATATCCTGTTATGAGCTTTGATCAAAGTAAACCTTTCCCTGTGAGGCTTAGGGCACATGTTAATGGCTTTGTTATTCGCATGTATCTGCATATATTTGCAAAGCAATGCAGCCTTCTTCTGACGGGGAGGGGAGGAAGGAGCTGCTGGTTGAGCCCAGGGTTTTGGCACCTCTCTATGCATTAGTCCTTTGCTTCTTGGCCTAAAGGTAGTCTTGCAGCTGAGAACTGAGATGGTCCTGGTGAATGAAGGATCTGAAGCCAAATTTTCAGATGCCTGTCTGGCTGAGCATTCACTGGGAAGTTTGTCTTACTCCAGATCCTGTGGTTTCCCTTTCCCATCTATTTAACTCATGCCACCAAATCGTAACTTGCCCTTCCAAACTCTCTACTTAACCAGGTCTGAATGCCCTGCCGGCCCTGCCAGCCCTAACTGCGTTGCCTTGCCGAGGCCTTTTGTCTCTAAGCTTGGTAATCCCACTTCTGGACTCAGCTCGGGGCATCACTTCAGTCTGAGAACCTTCCTTCTGAACCACCTTCCCAGAGAAATTCTTCCCTCTTCCAAGGTCCCTTAGAAATTTTCTCCCCAAAGCTTTCTTATTTCATGAAGTCCTTTATCTGTTTATGTATTACTGGTCTGTATAGGTGTTGAAGTCTATCTTGGTCATCTATAGAGAAAGTGCTTACTAAAGTTTTGAATGATCACGTGAATGAATGAATGAATGAATGGCAGAAGCTTTTGAACTGTGATTATGTATCAACCTGGTTTCCCTGTATTCATTCTTACAATACGTGTCTGTTAAGCTTCTGCTCTGTTTCAGGCACAAGGTTCTCAGTATAATCACAAGCAGAAGCAGCCCCTGCAGGGGATTTTCTGCGGATGGGGCCATCTCCTGTTCTTTGTTTAATTAACTTGGCTACACTCCAACTAGTTGCTTAATAATAAATGATTTGAAAAATCTGAAAACATCTGATATTTTACAGATCAGTGGCCTGTTAGATGAACAGGCTAAATCTTGTTTAATCTATACCTCTCTTCATTGAAGCACTCTTCTGGGTGTGGAGCATGTACCTCCATTGTGCTGTTTGCCTTCACATATCAAAAATAATATTAATGTTTATTGTAGAGGCCTTGGAAATAAAAAAGGAAGAAACACTGCTCATGATTTTGCAAGCAAGATAAGAAGAATTGTTAACATTTTTTTTTCAGTTTGCTGGTTTGTTTTTTTTAAAATTCTTTTATTGGTACATTTTAAGTATACAACACAATTACGTTTCTCATTGGGAACTTGTACCTTTACATGATGGATCTTGGTTCTTATTTTTTCCCCATTCCTAGCCCTCCCTTCACCCCGTCCACCCTTCCCTATTTACAAAGACTTTATTTCCATTTTTTCCATTTCTCACCATTTTTCATTTACTTTCTTTCCTTTCCCCTGCCCCTCCCACTACCCCTACACCTTTGGACCTTTTCTTCCTATTTTGCATTATCGATTATTCATTCTAATCATTGGTACATTTTAGGTATACAGCAACATTCATCATTGGAAATTTACACCTTTACACAGTCTCTCTTGGTTCTTATTTTTCACCCTTGCCTAGCCCTCCCTTCAACCCCTCCATTCTGCTGGTTTTGTTTTTAGGAGCACACACAGTTTGATCTATCCTGTCTTGTATCCTGGTTTTATTTATTTATTACTATTATTGCTTTTTAAATATTTTCCCATCATTAAAATTCTTTAAAATGATTTTAATTATGCTTACTTTTCTATTGTGTGTCATAATTCTTAAACCAAATTCTCATTATTTATAAAACCTAACAATTAGAATATGCTACACCATGAACATCTTAATGAATCAGTGTTTCTCCCTCATCTGATCATTTTGTTAGCCTTCATGAAGTGGAATTAGTGAGTTAGAGGATATAAACATTCTTAATTCCTTTCTCTCCCTCTTTACCTACTCATTCTTTTAATCAGCAGTAGTTAATTTTTCAGATACTGTGTTAGATGATTCTGGTCTCAATTATTAAATACGCTTTTGTAATTAACACACTGCCCCTGGGCCCAGGACCCCTCCCTCATTAAGGCACAGCAAGTAGCTGCAAGGTAATTTTTGAGACAACACTTTTATCTATCAGTGCCTTCACTGCTGACTAATGATGCTGTGTTGCTTCTGCGATGCTGGGTGGCAGATTTTTGTAACAGCAACTGCAAGAAGATTTGACATCAGAACCTTCTCTTACTGTAGCTGAACTGCATTTTGATCTCTTAAGTGAAATATACTCTAAGTACATCTGTGGTTCTCAGAAACTAGGTTCCATGAATTAGCACAAATCACCAGCGTCTCACTGCTGAGATGCAGGGTACTCAGACGTGGACCTCTTAGGGTCTATTCTTAACTTGGTCTCATTCTACTGGAAAATCAGAGTTCATTGTAGTTGGCCTTAATGCTAGATGGTGTGAACAGACTTAAGCTGAACCTATTATAACAATCCTTTCTATTTGTGTAATGCTCTACAGTTCCAGAGCACCTTTGAGGGCATCAGCTAATCTGAGCCACATCATCCTTCTGAGAGGTTGCTCTTCACATGGTGCTTGTTTCCTCTGCTAAGTGGGACATGGGCAGTCCTGGATGGAGTGTTAGTAATGGAAAGAACATGGGTCATTGGAGACATATAAACCCAATTTCAAATCAACTTGGCTACCATGCCACTAACTACTTGTATAACAAATTCTTTGAGCCGCAGGTCTGTGTAGAGAATAATACAATTGATCCTTATCATTCGTAGATGCCGCATTTGTGAATTCAACTACTCGTTAAAATTTATGTGTTACTTCCATACCCAAACTAGGGCGCTTATATGGCCATTAGCAGACATGCACAGAGTGGCAAAGGATTGGAGTTCTTGACCGGCACATCCTCTGCCATTGTTGAACAAGGTGATGCTCTTTCCTCTTACTTCAGCTTTCATGTGACTGCTCGTGTCTTTCCATGGTCTCATCAGTGCCATGTGTTTGCATTTTTGTTGGTTAGTGATTTCACTGTTTAATATGGCCCCTAATCATAGTGCTGAGGTCCTGCTGTCTGATGTTTCTAGGAGCAATGAAGCTGTGATGTGCTTTATGGAGAAAATATATGCCTTAGATAGGCTTTGTTCAGGCATGAGTTATGCCTAGTACTATACTGTTGGCCATGAGTTCAGCATGCACGAATTAACAGTATATATTGAATAAAGGCTATTGAAACAGAAACACACACCAAATAAGGCTATGTATTGATTGGTTTTTGCAAATGTTGTGACCAGAAACTTGCAGGAACTTGGCTCTGTGCTTCTCCTGGGAGCAGTGGTTCAGCGTCCAGGCAACTTTGCAGAACATAACTGCTGCGAGAGTAACCCACAGTCTCTGTTGTTAGTGGCTGTGTATTTTAAGTGAGGACAGATGCAAAAGGCCTAGTGTGTTTCTGTTCTAGAATAGGGAACTAATTGTTTGTTAGGGAAACAATCTCAGGGAAGTTACCTGCCTCATTTAAAATTATAGACCCGGAATGACCCAGGGTGGTAGGATATAAACCAGTCTGTCTGAGTTCAAAATCAGCAATCTTCCAAGCATGTGGGCTATGTCCAGGGAAAATTTAACACAGGAGAATTAAATGCTTGTTCCTATGACTTTGCTCTTTAAACATTTTTCTACATAGTTTAATTCTGGAAAACTCACTTAACCATGTGTCACCAGGATTTTGGTGCCAGGCTCCATGCCAGCCATGGGACCCTCAGCGTTTCATGGTATTTCATCACACACTGAGCCTACACAGGACGCAGTATCATTTCTGTCATCTATTTTAGAGATACAGAGAAGGCAAATAAGGTGCTCAAAGTCACACAACTTAGAACAAGGAACAACAAAAATGTGGAGAAGGACACAGAATTTTCAACTCTTACTATCTCGGGTACTAAAGGAGAAATTCAACCATTGACTATTTTAATTACATTATGAAGAAAAGTAACTTTAATATCATAAAATTATGAAGAACTGAAAGTCAGATTTTAAAAACTCCAATCCATTCACCTTCATGAAAACCTTATACCATTCTCCTTTTTCTCATTTCATGCCGATTTATCTTAGTACCAGTGGGCTTTGGGAGCCACAGTCCTGGTTTAAGCGATTTTCCCAGATCTGGCCTAAGCTTTGTCTCATATCCAGGGCAGTGGATTGGATCCAATAGTATCTGAGGTCACTTTTCAATTCCTAGGATGGATTTAGAGTTTCAAGACCTGACTCAGCCCATCTCTCCTGCCAGCTCAGTGTCAAGGAGGAGACTAGTCCTAAGTATGATTGAGTCAGCAGCCTCTGGCCTATCAATCCTGCCCTGGACAGGAGCTGGCACATGGAGAATTAACCTCCAGGAAAAGAATGAGTGCTTCATGGTGGCAAATAAGTTGCTTTAACTATTGGGAAACAGAGTACATATATAAATCTCCTGTGGATCTATATTTCTTAAGGGAATTTATCAGGGAAGAGAGGCAACCCAGGGAAGATAAGGGCATAACTCTCTGGCTCTCCTCCTCCGTGAGGTAGGTACCCTTCGGAAATAGAAATGGCTTACATGACAAGCTAGCTCTAGGACTCTCCCACTTTTCTGTGCATCCATTAATCAAGAGTCTTCCACTTTCCAGGTCTGCTCTTACTTGCTTAAATGTTGATGAAATCACATGGAAAAGCTAGCACCATCTAGAGCTTATTAAATGGTTTATATGATGCATTCTGATGATAAGTTGAGTGATTATCATATCAACGTTAATACTAATGGCTTAGGTTCAGTCTGGCCTGTTGTGAGGGAAGGTTTGACACCAGGGAAGATCCTCAGTTCCAGGGCTCCTCAATCATACCACATTGATGTGATGTCACTGGGAAGCTTATGAATATTCCAGACTCCTGGGTTCTCTGTCCTGTGGAAGTTCTGATTAAACAGATCTGGTCTAATGGCTGGGAATCATTGTTTTTTAAACTGATCAGCTGATTCTAATAACTACTGACTTACATAACTACTTCTAATAGGTGCACCAGAAACACTTCTAGCAATGTAAGGATTTTGTTGAAAGAGAATTATCACCGAAGATCCCCAAAGAGGGTTGATATTTCTAGAGATGTGTATTAGCAAATGTTGTCCAGAACCAATAGTGTGTGTATGTTTGTTTGTATGTGTGTGTGTATTATCATTATAAGAACTTGACTCTTGACTATGGAAGCTGATAAATCTGAAGTTCTATAGTCAGTAAGCGAGATACAAAAGAGAGCCAGTGACTTCGTTTGAGTCTCAAGGGCTGTGAACCAGGTGAGGTAATGGTGCAATTCTAGTCTGGAAGCCAGCAAGTTTGAGACCCAGGAAAGGTGGGATGTTTACATTTGAGTCTGAAGGCAGGAGAGGAAAAAACTGATACCCCAGCTTAGGTATTCAAGCAGCAAGAACTTCTTTCTGACTCAGTCTGTTCTATTCAGGACTTCAGCCAAGTGCATGAGGCTCACTTGCACTAGGGAGGGCAACCTGGTTTTACTCAACCTACCAATCAAATGTTAATGTCACCTGAAACATCGTCATACACACGCCTAGAACAATGCTTGACCAAATGTCAAGTTCACACATAAAATCAGCATCACGAGCTGCCAGAGGACTTCATTATTTGTAGTGTAAGCCTTATAAGAACAGTGCTAACAAGAGTCATTATTATCTGGGTCCCTGGAGTAGTACAATACATATGTGGCATTTGCAACTAAATTGTTAAGCTACATATTAGCTGAGTTGTTTGTAGCTTTTTAAGTGTTTTTCTCATCTCTTGCCTTGCTCTGCCTGCAGAGTAACTCTGCTGAACATTTGAAATAGATTTCATTATTGCCTTCTAATTTTCACATGGGCTATTCACAGAATAAATGACTGGGGCCCACTCAAACCCAGAGCTTTGTATCTGAGCTTTCTCTCATATCCCACTAGTCTATTACATATTAATTACTGCCAAAAAAGGCATCCATGCCTTCTTGTTGTCCTTTCCTGACCATCAGCAATTTTCTGATCATATCACTATATCTATTGCTGGATGTAAATATAGGAGAGGCACAAATTAACAAGTGAAAACATAGAGATATGTTTGTACTTAATGCTACTAACAGGCAACATAATTACAAGAGAGCTGAGAGTGTTGCTTGACAAACAAATTAATAAAAAATCTCTCATGTCACTCTTGAGGGTAAATTATACAGCAGAAGGCAAGAAGAGGCAGGCTTTGACAGTTGTGAGATAACAACCTTGAAATATATCTACATTACTCGAGGGGGCTTTGGAGGTCTGTCTTTTGGACTTAGTCAGAGACTATGCTAATGAACTGCCTTACTGTTCATATTTTGCACAATCTGTCCATATATATACAGTATCAGTCCAAGTTTAACATAACTGGGAAAACTGCTTAGTTAGATACAGGGTCTTAGTTAATTTATGTGTTTCATATTGTTAAACTAACCTGTCCAGTAAGTCAGAAGTCATTGGATTAATATATAGTTGTTTATCAGTTTTTAATAAACTTGTATGGATAGACATACATAAATTATTCTTTATATTTCTTCTATGTTTTGCAATTCATTTCTTAAAATATATTTGTTGAGTGGCTGTCTTTTTTAAGAACTGCAGTTGCAGAGAAAAGCTGTAAGCTAGCATTCTCATCTTCTGGTCACTCACCATTTACAGTAGTTCTCAACTCTAGTTGCATATTAAATTCTTAAGCAACATTTCAAGATGCAGATGTCCAGGCCCAAACTCAAAAACCCCATCTTCCTATCAGCAGTGGACCTGGGATCATTATTTTTTAGAAAGCCTCGGGTGATTTTGACCCACAGAGTCCTTCACCTGGTAGAAGAGACAATTGTACAACCTGGTATGGGGTGGGATTTGAGGAGGAGAACGGATATGTTTCTGGCTGTGGCATGATGAAATCTTCCAGCTTTACTATAGTTGTTATTTTATATTTGAGTATCAAAAAAGTTTATTTTAAACTTTTCCATAACATTTACTACTGTTAGTTGTATCTTGAAGCATGGCAGATAAGCCGATAAATGGAAAAGAAAGCAATAGGAAAGATAAAAAGTACCCCAAGGTCTTGGGTGGCAATGCTTTTAGAGAATCTGGATTTGTTTAGTTGGGCCAGAATGCTGAGTAGGTGAATTAATTATCATTACTTCTTTCCTGCCCCAACATACTCACTGGCTGCTCAGGGAAATTAATCATGAATAATGGTGGTGGCGATGATAATACAATAACCTGAGCTTATAATGGAAACTTTGGCAATATACTAAGCTGTGATAGAAGTAAAATTACAGGATGCATTGCCAAATTATATTATGCAGATATTTAGAGGAAATGGCCTAAAGTTGAGAGAGTAGAGAGGGAGGAGGAAAGAGAGGAGAGTTGTACTAGGAATGCTTTTGCAGAGTCTCTGCTGTAGACAGGGAGTGTAGGAGAGGGTATGAGGCTTTGCTACCTGAAGCCTAGTGAGGGGTAGGCCCACCCCAGGCCTACAGACACCAGCCTCATTGGCACATCCTATAATTCGGAGGTAGTGAGATTTTTGTCTGACTCTTTTCTCCTTGGAAGACAGAGGCTAGAGGCCAACCATCAAAGGGGCAGGGACCTGGGTGGCAATCAACCCACAACCCCAGGTGTCTGAACCACCTGCTTTCTGTCCTTGGTTCCCAGTGCCCTCATATTTCTGAGCATAATGGTAGCATACTACTTCAACTTATCTGGGTGCTCCACATTGTTTAGAATTGGTCCAGTTCATTCCCTTTTGCCCCTTCAGATCCACTGTCTGAGTTACTTTTCTCATCACTGAGACAAAATACCTGAAACCCAAAGTGAAGGTGGAAAGATTTATTTAGCTCACAGTTTGTAGAATTTTCAGTCCATAACTGTCTGGCTCCAAGGCAGGGTGGATGGCACACAGGCATCACAGGGGAGAAATAGTTCATGGTGGGCAGAAGGCAGCAAAGCAACAAGGGATGACTACAGCTCTTTCTATCCCTTATATCTTATCCAGGCTATTTAGGGTGGGTAACACTCACACCCTTAATCCTAGTGCCCTTGAGCCTAGCATTGCACCATGAATCAATCCCAACATCACACACTCTAGATCCAGCCACCTCTGAAAAAGCCCCACCTATGACTGCATGAGGCTTTGGGGGGACATCTAGACACAAGCCATAACCTCCACCACTCCACCCATTCATTTGAACTGATTTTCCAACCTTTCCCCTGTACTCACTCCTACATTTGCCTATAGATTTTCATTCTCTTGGGCCGCTTTTGTTCTGACAATACAAGCTGTCTTCTTGTCATCGTCCTAGTTTGCCCTTTTGGGCACTTTCCATGCTTTACCTATTTTCCCAGCTACAGGTACTCATGTGCTCACATTCCTCTGATGTTTCCATTTAGCCATTGAGCCTCCATATATTCTTATTAGTAGAAATTCTCTTATTTTCCCTTAAGAGTATCCCTTTCTAGAACTTTATGTTGACTATCTGGAGCTCTATCCTAGCTCTACCACTTGCTAGCCATGTGAATTTGGGAAAATTATTAATTTCTTTAATCCTCAATTTCCTCATCCATAAAACAGCAGTAATAAAAAAGTAACTACCACATAGGGTCTTTTAAATGTAAGTGTTAAATGATTTAATATATGCAAAGTATTTAGAGCACTGAGTGGCACATGGTCATGGCTTATTTAGATTACTCACACACACTTGGCCCTTGTGCCTGATGCATGACAGCCATAGAAGCAAGACCAAGCCTAGAGGGACTTTTGGTCTCCCACCACATGCTGGGTTCAAACCAGTCTTTCCTATGATCCCTGAACTATGGATATGAACTCAGGTTACTGGTTCAAATTTTCTTTTTTTCTCACTTCAGTATTTGATTTTCCTGCTTGATATCACTCAGAGACAATCCAAGTCCTGGTCATTTTCTTCCCAGGGGGCTCTTTGATGCCAAGCAGTTTTACCTAGCTTCTAACTGGGGATCAGCTCCACACATCATGGAGGGGAGAGTGTCTACAGGGCCTGTTTTACTCTTTTCCTGAGAGGATCCATTGCCAGAAGTCCTGATCCTAGTTTAAGGTGCGCGTTTGTTGGAGAAATAGCTGCAATTTCTCATGATTAAATGCTAACAGTGGTGGAGATGATGGTGAGGTCATCTCATGGAGCATTCTATTGCATAAAGTCCCTTGTGACATACATAGCCTTGTCCTCAACTTCCAGTACAGTGAGGAAGCTCAAATATATTCAACACTCCTTACAGGAATTCCAGAGATAATGGCTGTTTAAAAAGCAGAGCCTTTTAAAGGCTCAGTGGCTGTGGCTTCCTATAGAAGTGGTAGTTAAGCACCTCCTTGAATGCACAGAGTAAAAGGAAGGAAGCTCATTATTCAGCAGGGTAGCCCAGGTTAATGTTGCTGGGGGTTACAGGTAGACATTTCCTACATTTTTGAATTCAATTCCACATTTCTCAGTCTGCCTCCTAGGTAGAATTGTACAGGAGTTTTAATGTATAATAATAATTCTGTGGTTCTAGTGGATCATCAAAAGAATCATACAATCATACCAGTAAAGAGATAAGTTGTGACCTTTTCTGAGTTTGAGAAAGATGCTATTCTTCTTGGAAAAAAAATAATTGTGAGAAATACTAAAAAGGAAAAGGGATGCTATTTTGCTGCTTCTCTGGGAAGATGTGTGATATCTGCTTATTACTCTACTTGCAATGATGTAAGGTCATGGGATGGCTGCGTGTCAGATGGGACAAAAGTTTAGAGATTACCTGGCCCAGCCCCTCATGCTCCAGTCCCAAGACAGTGATCACTCTTAAAGCATCGATCATTGTTATTTGATTAATTCCATAGATGGGAAGCTCTGTACTTAGCCAGAGCATTTCACGAGTGACACAGTAGGGGAAATATTAGATAGACCTGGACAAATGTACCTTACAAATTATACGGCACTGAACAGTTCACATCCTCTTGGGTGTCAGATTTCTCATCCATAAAGTAGGGCAAGTAATGCCTTCTTCATTGGTATGAGTGTAGATACGAAAGGAAGTAACATAAGAAATATCTCTGGCCTACTGTCTAGCTTATTATAAGTACTCAATGAATGGTAATTTATAGTAGGTAGCCAATAAATATTACTTTATGCTCTTCCTGTGCTAAATATTTTCTTGCCTTCTGGGTTTGAACAATGTAGCACATTATTGATGAGGTAAAAGTTATTAATAAAGCTATAAACACAAAAGCACAATTTTATTCCCTTTCTATTTTCTAAATTTAATGCCTAATGCTATAGCTTTGGGAATTACGGGCATTTGCTCTGGCAGTGAATAGGGCCTCTGTCACTGGCCAAAGGAACTTTTCCATAATTTAAAAATAAATAAAATATGAATTGCCATGGTAGCCCAAATCACCATTCATTTCTTGGCCATCAGAATGACCTCAGCTATTTTAGCATCTCAGGATATTAGAGCCAAGAGTCATCTTGGAAGTCATCACATCCAAGCCCTTCATTTTATAGAGAAAGAGACTGAGCCCCAGAGAAATTCAGTGGCCAGCTCCAGGAGCTGGTGCCAGTTTGTGGTAGAATTGAGGTTTAAACTGGTCTTCTAACTCCATATCTTACGACCTTTCATTGGATCACATTGCCTCTCCTGAGAATAACAGTATTTAAAAAATTATACCATAATGCCCTTGTCAAATCTCCAAGACTATAGTCATACAACTGGAATTTTTCTCCTTCTTCTGCATTATCTCTTATCCTGAATCTTCCTCGGTGGAGCTGAACAATGCAGTACTGCTTTGAATTTCTCAGGGAAGACTAGAAAGGATCTGGAGGAGAAAGAAATGTCATTGTGGGGTTGGAAATGAGAAGCGATTATAAAAACAACACCTTTTAATTCAAGAAAAGTGATTAGTAAGGATTTAAATAAAGGCAGTGGTCTAATGAAATAAATACGGACATGTTTACAGTGGTATGCAGGCTCAGATATTCTGGAAAATGTTTCTATCTCTAAAGTAAACAAGCAACTATGCTGGAAAGTTTTAAGCTCAGTGTCATTTACTGCAGTCCACCTGAGACTCTGCCAGTCCTGTTTGCTGTGGAGCAAGGCGAGCTTGTAGAGGAAAGTCTGCACCAGTCCTCCCTGAGCTTCCACTCTTGGGAAGGGGTCAGTGTAGGGATGATGAGATCATGGTGAATTCTGCCCATTCAACACACACTCACCAACTCTGAGCCAGCTGTTCTAGTAGGCACTATCCACATTCATTTAGCTACTCAACAATCTTGTTAGGTGTCTGCAAGATGCTGGAGACAAGGTCCCATGTTTCTCACTGAATATACAGCCTTTGTTCAGCCCATAAGGATTTCTATTTCAACTGTGTGGCGGGTGCTCTGCTAGATGATGCACACCAGGTATTTCAGATATTCTGAGCAGCATTACGGGCAAGAAGAAGCTGTCATCCACTGGAGCCATGTTGATTCTAGCTCTACCTTCTCCGCTGTCCCTAAATCTAGAGGAAGGTGCTGCTGTTAGCTGACTTCAACACTGGCTCCTGCCCCAGCACAGGGAGAGTGTGGCCAGCTGGAGTCTGTAATGGCTCCTCCATCCCTCAGCACTGCCTCCTTGCTCTGCAAACTCTCCATCACTTGTTGGCTTTGTCTCCATGGGGGACTGTGCACTTCCTGAGAGTATGGGCTCTGTCTCCCTCATCTCTGTGGATTGCATACGATATTCCTCCTACCTTATTTTCCTTGTTCCTGCTTCTTTCTCTCCTTTGCCTTTTGCCTCTTTCTTTATTCTTCCTTTTTTCTTTTCCTCTTTGCATTCCTTGTATCTCTTGCTTTTTTCTCTCATCCTTCTTTCCTGAAAACACTCACTGTATTCTGTCTATCATACCAGGATCTGTGGGATCCACAGACCTTTCTCTTGTAGAATTTAAAGGCTAGCTGAAGAGATAACTATAACCAATGAAAAATCTAACACAGAGATGGATTCAAAACACTGGTTGGAGGCAGGCAGTGTTTCTTATAGAATGAAGTAAGGAGTTGCCAGGAAACCACCCTCCCCTCAATGGGACATTTTAAAGAAGGGATTTAGAGCCCACACAGGCACAATCCATGTGTATTAAGGCTGGAGTCCGAGTACTGGTGATAATTTGTTCAGGAAGCTCCTGGTCTTGAAAATTCCAGCTCAGTTGTTCTCCAAGCCTTTCCTTACCCACTGTGTCTCCAAAGTATCAACCTCTGGACAAACACACACTTTGAGTCCCTTGTATCCACAGACCAGTGATTTTTTGCTAAATCTGTTGCCGGAAATGGATGTCCATGGACGCTAAAAGACGTGACCAAAAGGCTCTATCTTATAACCTGAGGAAGGAGCTGAAGGCTATAGAAGGGCCTAGGAAGGTAGGGTTTGTTACTAGGCAGCTGGGTCTGAGGTTTGGGAACTCTGAGCCCTTCTGGCCCTGGCGACATTAGGATGGACTGAATGCAGGGGTGCTGGCAGCATCAGCTTCTGAAGGGCAATAAGAGAGTGTGGAGGGAGGGAAGGAGAGGAAGGAGGGAATGGAGGAAGGGAGAAGAGATAGGAGCACTGCGTGGAGTACAAGAGTACTTGGAACAGAGTAGGAAGATGATCACTGAGATCAGTCTGCCCTTTGAATGCTACCTATGGACTTAGTAGCTGTAAGGTTTTGATCCTTGGTTTTCTTGTCTGAAAAATGACTTAATAATGCATTATTATGGACATTAAGTCATGTTAAACTCCCAAGCAGTTGTCCTCCATGAAGGGAAACTCTTAACTTGCAGTGTAACAGAGGCGGGCAGAATGAATAGGGACTGTCATTCCTGGACCAGGGTAAGAAAAGGAAGAGGGCACAGGTGACAAGAATGAGGCAGAGCCCCAAACTTTGGGGACCAGGTGAACTAAGCAGGGTAGGGAGACACTAGGCATAAAGCTAGGACCACTGGTCTAGGAAATACTGCCAACGACCCGTGTGACGGTGAGTGGGGCGGGGTTTCGAGATGGGGATCATGGGTAAGTGCTAGCACTGGGGCTCAAGGCCTGACTGTACCACTTGCCCTAACTTCCCTGAGCTGCAGTGTCACTACCTGTAAGGTGGGATAACACCCCCAGGGCAATGAGCATTAAGTACAGTAAGCGGGTGAAACAGCAGGGAGTCTGGAGCAGAAGGAGCAGCGGCCCCAGGGGCCCATCAGTGCACCCTTCTCTGCCAGCCCCATCTACAGTGGCTGCCACCCCAAGCCCACAGCCTCCCCATGGGCTTGTCACTAGGCAGCCACAGCAAGGAAGAGGCTAGCTGCCCATGGAGTACAGCTCCAGTCTCTGCAACGCCTCGGCTTCTTCACAGACTTCATTGCCTCTCAGCCCCAGGGCATCCCCAGGAGGCAGGTGGGTCATTCCAGCTTAGAGTTGGAGGTGGCAGCAGAGGCAAGGGGAAGTTGGGGATGTGGCTAAGACAGCAGCAGGATTTGAACCCAGGTCTGTTCGGCTCTAGGGTTGTGCTCCTTTGATCAGCATCTTGCCTCAAACTGGGCAGAATGAGGGGAAAGCTGCAGACCAGAGGCAGCCATGGTGTTTCTGCTGTGCTTGGAGCACACCTACCTGACCAGACAGCTCTGAAGAGAGCCTCCTGCTCAGTCCCCTGCTGCCACCCCAGTGCTCGTGTTTGTGTCACTCTCTAGGAGATGCTCTGCCTTGGTCCAGGTGACCGTGCTGTTTGGCAGAGAGCAGAGAATGACTGATTTCCAGGATGGGCCCTTTTAATGGCCTGTGCCTAATTGCACAGCCCTTGTGCTGATGAAATGTTTGTCATGGGCTTTTTGCCAAAATGAGATCCAGGTGTCATCCTTGATGGAAAATTCTCATAGTGGCACTGTGGCTCACAAAGCCAGCCCCATGCAAGGATGCATGAGCAGGGATCTGTGGGTAATGAGGAGAGCCTGTGCTTTAGTGTGGGGACACATCTGCCTCCTGTTTTGCCACTGCTATCCCTGTGTGGGTGTGACCTTGAGCAGGAGTCAGCTCTCCTTAGCTTTCGTGTCTGTGTCTAGGAATAAGAGGTGCTAGTGTATGCACTTGAGTTCGTCTTGAAGATCCAAGCTCTTGCTGTTGAGTGCCCATTGCAGAATAGCATGGGGTGGTGCTCAGTAAGGGCAGGCTCAGTTCTTGTCCATGGCATCAGCAATCCTGTTCTAAGCATGGTGAGGGCAAGAGCTGCACTGCTTTGTGAGGTGTTATAGTCCCTGTTCTGACGCTGTACCCATTGCAGTGTTCTTAGTTTTGGACGAATGAAGAATGGAGAATATTGTATAGCTACGATTGACAGAACATGGAAGCTGGTTGATATGACAATAGAGACAATAAAGATGGCTCAGAGGCTTTTAGTTTAAGCAGCTCAAGGTGGTGGCGGCATTTGCTAGGTGGGGAATGCAGGATGAGAAGCAGACCTAGTGGCACGAAGGGAGGATGAGACCAGTTATGAATATGCTGTCTTTGAGGAGCCCATGGGAAGATCATGGAGGAGGATTTGACTAATGGACACAAAAGCTGTGTATATGGGGTCCAGTGGGGAAGAGAAGGCCAGCTGGGCACATGTAGCTTCAGGAAGTATCCTCCAATCACTTCAGATGCCAGTGGCCACAAGGGACAAAACACACTGACCCAGAATGACTTATGCTAGGGCCTGGCCAAATACATCCCACATGCCAAGTCCAGCTCGACACATATTTTTGAAATGCACTTTTTGTTGGATGTAGCCACGCCCACTAATTTATGTGTTGTCTATGGCTGTTGTCATGCTGCCAGGGCAGAGTAGATATTTCCGAAAATGTACAGTGGTTGAAACCTAAAGTATTTGAGTCCTTTACAGAAAAAAGAAAGTACTAAGGCCTGACTGAAACAATAAATTATCATATGATCTCATTCAATAAGGTCAGAGGTTGGATTGGATCCTGGTTCAAAAACAAGTACCTGGGCTGCAGGTTGCTTTCATCTCATTCAGCTCTGCCATCCCCAGAGCACTCTCTTTCCCACAGGCCATATGTGTCCTTGCATGGCTGCAGATGGTTAGCATCAGTCCCCACTTTATATCTGGAAACATCATGCGTGGAAACAGAGGAAGGGCTGTGGCTTTCTTGTGTCCTTCTTACAGGAACTTTAAGGCTTCCCTCCATGTGTCTCTTGCTACAAGATGAGTTGCAGAACCGTGCCCATGCAGGGGTGATTGGATTAGACCTGTGATTCTCAATCCCCAGCCATGTGTCAGAATCACCCCTGAGATTTTAAAAAGAAAGTCTATGAGAAGCCTGGCTATCACATTTTTGAAAAGCATCCTGGGTGATTTTAAGTTGCGGTCAAGAGGGAGTAGCCACTGCCATAGACACATCTCTTGGGGTTATGAGCAACACAGCATCCACGGAAGACATAAGAGAAGTGCCTGAGCCTCGGCTCCTGCTCGGAACCTGCTTGTCAGAGATAGTCTGGCCCTCTGGCTGGACTAGACAAGGTGTTTATCCAGTTAAGGAAAAGGCAGCATAATCAGATGGGTAAATTGTGAGCAAGGAGGAAAGCCAGATGTCAGAGTCAAGAAACAGAGGTAAGTTTCAGGTCTGAGGGTGCAGAATGAAAGGAGGAAATAGAAAAGTGTGCCAAGAACAAGAGGCAGTGAGGAGGAAGGGCTAGAAGGGGGAAGAAGCTCAAGAGAAGGTGGACAGAGAGGAAAGGCAGAGCCCAGATACAAGGCATGACCTGTTCTGAAGAGGAAGAAGTTGTTCTTCAGGCCAAAGGTTCTGCCAGACCAGCATGGCCAAGGTACATACCCCCATCTCAGGCCCATGGGCTGCAATTGGCATTGGCCTGGCCAGCAGAGCTGAAGCCAGAGCTACAAACAGGGCAGCTGCTTTCCTGCTGCCTCTTGTTTGACTCTAGCTCTCTTGCTACAGCCACAAAAAGAACCTGCAGATTTGCTGATTAAAAGCATCAAAATCACAATAGGTTTGTAAGGGCTGAGCTTTGCACCAGCCCTGGCCACTGCCATGCAGCAGCGCAGAGTTATTCTCTTGTGACCACTCTTTCCTTGTTCCATGTGCCTCCTTTCTTTTTCTTTGTTTTGCTCCTTTTTCTTTGGGGCCAGGACCTTCCCTGTCTGCCTGCTTGTTACATTCCTCCTTCATTCAGGCAGGCAAAGCTATTCTCTCACCCCATTGTCATCCATTCAGCCATTCAATAGATGTTTATAAAACATCTACCACATGCCTGGCACCACTGTGGACTGCTCTGGAGGCTCTGAGATGGAAGACCTTTAAATTGGCTGCCAGCAGACTCACAGGGAAGACAGAGGATGATATAGATACATACGAATGCAATCACATTTTCTGAGGGAAGATAGGCTTGCAGTATGGTCCCCAAGTTCTAAAACTAGGCAGTGTGATGGAAGACCCAGGTCCCATTGTCCGCATCTACACCTGCATTTTTGTTGGGCCCAAACACAACCCCATAAAATCAGCACTGAGCTACCAAAATAGCCTAGTAACAACTACCTAGCATTCTCCATAAGGGTTCCCGTAGGATGAACACCCACAGCATGGCACCATTTTCTGTAGATTAAGTAACCTCATGCAAAGACAGAATAATAAAATATTTTATTATTCTTCCCTGGGTAGATAACCCTCAGGAATCCAAATTTGAAGCTTAAACTCTCTTTCACCTCATGTTACAGGGTACAGATACTGAGTCTTGAGTCCAACAGAGCTGGGTTCATGACCTAGTTCTCCCAGTTCATGTGGCCTGTCCCTCAGCAAGTGACTCAGCTTCTCTCAGCTTCAGATTTGACTTTGGAGCAGGAGTAAAAGTGTCATCTGCTTGCATGGATGTTATGAGGAATAAGGAAGTAATGCATCTTTAATATTTATTAAGTTATTAAGAATGGATCCCTGGTATATCATGAGCCCAAGGAAATGATAGCTGCTAATATTATTGCTATTATTAATTGTGTTATATTACAAGTGGTGTTGCTGGTATATTTTTACACAGTAGTCATCCCACAAAACATGGAAGGAAGCAAGGAAGGAAGGAAGGAAGGGTGATTTGCATGTTCTCCTGTTTCTGCAGTGTGAGGATTCACCCTGCAGATTCCACAGCTAATTCCAAGCTGGGGCATCACCGAGGGAGGTGTGCACTGTTGACTCCCTTGTGGTGTGAACTGGCTCCTACATACCACTCGCATTAATGCTACTCCAATAAAACGGGGCATATGGGGCAGAAGCAGGACAAACAACTGCCCAGGTTTCTTGGAAAAGAATCTGAGCCTGGCTGTGCCTGGCACTTACTGCCTGGCAGACTCTCCGCTAGGGCTGATCATGACTTCATCAGCAAGTTGACACCTGTGGTCTGGGTTGTTACTGTTAAAGGCGAAGCCCTGGCCAGGCTGCAGCTCCTGGTGGGAGTGTGGCTCAGGCAGGAAATGTGCTGGCCTCTGAAGGACCCTGGGTTCCCTGGGCTGCTCCCTGCCATGCTTTAGAGTGGCCTTTCTTTCTGTCTCCATGCCTGGGATCCCAACTGCTTTTCTAGGGTAAAACGAATAATGACAAACTTCCCGCATGAGATCACTGGGGAGTTTTCATGTTCATTTATTATTTGGTCTTCATAACAAGGCGCTACAATCTCCATTTTAGAGTAAAAGAAATGGAGTCTCTGTTTGCCAGTGTAATTTATCAAAATCTATGGTAACAACCCTAAAACCCCAATGTCTTAACCTAACAAATATTTTTTGTATCACTTCACTCTGAAGTGGATGAGGGTGGTTGCCCACAAGGGGTAACATAGAGGGGTTCTGTGGTCAGAACCCAGTTTCATGGCCCCTCCCTCTAAGGAAAATTGAGAAATATAGTCTTCTTTGTGTACTAAGGATGAGGAACAGTGAACAACAAGTCAGCCTACATCCCGAGGCTTGTAGGACAGACTGACATAGGTTAGATGCACTCCCCTTCCGGGCCTGGTCCTCTTGCTTACTGATGGAGGTCATAGCTGGTTTCTCTAGCAGAATACTATAGACTGGGTGACTAACAACAGGCATTCATTTCCCACAGTTCTGGAAGTTCGGAAGTCTAAGATCCAGGAACTGGCAGTTGTGGTGTCGGGTGAGATTCCGCTTCCTAGTTTGTAGATGGACCTCTTCCCCTTGCATCCTCACAAGGATACGCATGGGAGATGGCAGCAGAGCATAACAGCAAGTTCTGTTGTCTCTTCTGATAAGGGCACTAATGCCACTCGAGAAGGTGGAGTCTGAGCTCCTCCCCAAACCTCCACCACCTGGTACCATCATGCCAGGGTTCAGGATTTCAGTGTATGGGTTTGGGGAAACACAGCTATCCAGTCCATAGAGTGAGTCAGGTGGAGGAATCCAGCAGAAGATTCTGAGCAGGCTGGAGGGGCAGCAGAGACAGTAGGATGGAAACAGGCTGAGTTCCTGAGCCCGTCCATAAAGTACAGCCTTTGGCCCACCTCAGTGCCCTTGCTGCATCGGCCCTCTAAGATTCAAGGGTGGTTGACTCAGCAGTTGCTGCTGATCACTCTGGTCACTTCTGAGTGGGTGCAGAGCCCAGCACTAGCCCAGATGTCCTGAACACAGCACTGCATTGTGATGGCCTCTGACTGGCTGACCCTCCTCACCCCAGACATTCGCTCCATGGGGACCGAAACTGTGACTCACCCTCTATCCCACAATCTTGCCACAAGGCTCTGAGAACTTGGTTAGGTATATAAACAAGCAATCATGTATTTGCTAAAAATATATATGCATGCTCAATAAACACTTTTTTAAGAAAAAATGTAAAAATGGAGACACCACCACTTCCTAAAACTGAAATGGGAAGAGAATCATAAGAAAATGTTTCATGCTAGGATGGCAAATAGTTTATATTTTCCCATGACACCATTAACTAGTGGGTATTGGTTGCCCGAAAAGCCATGTTGGGAAGGATTCTGAGTTTCCACCTCCTAGCCAGGGGTGGGGAGGAGACAGATGAGCCTTGTCTGTGATGGCACCGGAGGTGCTGTTAGCGCACTTGCTCCTGGAGGCCCTGCAGGGCTGGTGCAAAATGCAACATCAGTGAATGTTAGTTGAGTCAAGTGGAATTTAAACACAGTCATTGTGCCTCTCTCAATTTTTAAGCAAATAATTGAAGTGGAATATAAAGAAACTGAAATGGGATATGGGGAAATTAACATGGAAATCATATTGCAGGCACTTGACAAAACTAATTAAACTGGGAAATGCTGCTGGTTTTTTGTGTGTACATAAACATTCTTCTTCTCTTGCAACAAGGGGGTAAAACCGACAAGTGTTCAAATTACACTTTTATGTGTGTGCTCTTCCAAGCATGGGTGGTGCTTTGAAGGTTCTGCTGTGTTTGTAGCAAGAGACTCTGTAATTGCTCCGAGAATTCTTGGAATTTTGTCAGATATGTGTATTTTTTTCCTCAATGAAGGCAAAACAGAATGCTTCTCTCTGTAATAAAAGAATACAGCTGCTTTCCAGTCGAGTGTGCGGTCGTGAGCCCTGGTGTTTCCCCCTCTAAAGTGGAAATAATCCTGCCTCCGTCTCAGGGTTGTTGCGAGTGTGACATGAGGAAGGGATGTGGAGGTGCTTCAGAGCACGTTGGCCCTGTTCACACATTCCAGGTAACAGTTATTAGCGGCGTGCAGCGCTGGGGACCGTGCCAGACAGCCTGGGCTGGGATCTTGGCTGTCCTGCCAGCTGACCAGCTAGTGAATGGGAGCAGTCCCTGACTTCTCCTCTGTGTTGCAGTATCCAGCGACCTCAGAGGGTTCTGTGGGGAGTTCAAAGAATCAATAAGTACCCACCAGTTAACACAGTGCCCACTCAAAGATACCGTTCAGTACACCCTAGTGGTCATTGTCACGATTATCAAATGAGAGGGAGGAGAGTTTGAGTGGCCTAACTTGGAGTTTCTTGGGACTGTCACATGCTGTGTTGGGTGCACTGATGGTGTCAAAGATAGGCAGGACACACAATCAGCAAGGATTCCATGTCATGCTAAAGTGAAATAGAGAACAAGTGTGCAGAAACTATTACTTTTAAGAAATTTTCTTAACTTTTCCACTGAAAAGAGAGCTCTTTTCTAATCATACTTGATACTATCAAAAGCTCTTCTCATGTGTTCTCATTTTATCCTCATGACAACTGTCTTATCTTATTAGAATCATATATCCTATAAAATATGTGTAATGAATCCCAGTGATACAAAATTCCCAGCAAGCTGTACCCTACACAGTGCCCATATTCCAGCCTTCTCCTGACAGTGTATAGTGGAAGCAAATGAAGCTTGCACATTGTTCCCTGTTTAGCTGGTCTTCTGAGGGGTTCCACAGCCTACAGATTGAGAACTACCAGTGTCGGTGGCTAATGTGTGTAATGGAACAAACACCAAATTGAAGATTAGGTGAGTTCCTCCACTTGTGGGGATAAGATCATGGACTTAGCTGGTCAAATTCTTGTGATCTTGATTTATACATCTGTAGAGTTTAGTAATGGTCCCTACCTTTCCGAGTTGTGAGGTTGACTTGGGAGAAGTTTGTGCGTATGTCTGGGCCCAGGGAGGTATGCACAGTTTCTGGAATATATGCAGTAAAGACATACATAAGGGGCATTGTTTAAATGTTCCCACTAATTGTGCTGCTGTGTGATTGGCACATGACGCTTACTCTGACCAGTTCTCATGGTAATGTATCTTTCAGAGCAGTGTATACCACCCAGCATACCAACATGGCTATAACTGAATAAGGGGCTCAGAGTTGTTCAGTGAATGAACACAAGAATTAGGCCTTGAACCCTTGTTTTTCGATCCCATATGCCATGCTAGGACTTCAGTATAATCAGCAAAGGAACTTGGACTTTAACTGCATTGATAAACTTCATTTTGGTGTAAAGCTATTATGGTTTGTGTTTAGAGGTCCCCGCAATGCTGCATGCAGATGAGATGGGACTTTCTTTTCCAGAGGTTGTTGAATGTGGAAAGTGTGATGCTGAGGTTAAGGGCATGTGATTACTAAACCACTGTGCGTTAGTGATTACTTTGGCACCGCCCTTATCCCAGTAGTCTGAAAAAGATAAAATGGGCAGAAAGATGCTGTTAAACTTCCCTTGTCTCCTTTGCTACCTTGTGTGCACCATGTTGTTTCTCCTCTGTGATGTCTGTTTGCCATTCCTGTCTTGGAGCCAGCTGACTATGGACTGAACCTCTATGAGCTGTAAGCCAAATAAACCCTTCCCCTCCAACTTTTGGGTATTTTTATCTCAGCAATGAGAGAAGTAACCCACACGAAAACTAACCATTTTTCCATCTTCCACAGGTGAAGGATGCAACCAATTTTCTTTCAGCATATTTTAGGGAAAAGTGCTCTGTAGGGTGTGAGAAGTCCTTCAGTCTAACTCTGTACTCCCATTTCTGTCGCCACCTCCTTCCCTGCTTTCCAGCCCTGTACCCTTGCTCCACTTCGGGCTCTCCTCTGACTGTCATTCCTGAGCGTGTGTCACATGCTGAGCCCCTTCATGAAACATGTCAGTGCCCCTCTTCCAGAGGTCCTCTCCCTTACTCCTCTCAGTTGTTCATGTTTTTCTCCTTTCTCTAATTTTTCCATAGTGCTTTGTCTACTTGATTTCTATCCAATTTTTACCTCCATTGTGCATTTCAATAATTTATCACACAATTGATCCAAACATCCCAAACTCTTGTGATTTGAGAATGGAAAAGAACCCTGAGTGCAGAGTGTGGTAGTTTTAAAATCTCACCACCTCCACTTTCTACTGGGTGCTGCTGGGCAAATTACTCAAACTCTGAGCTTGAGAGTTCTCAGCTACAAATGGAGCAGGTCTCTACCACTCCATGTATGAGGGCTATGGAGAGGCCACTGCCCAGTGTCTGTCTGGTGGCAGGTGCTCTGTGCACTGTGGTGTGCTTGCTTTTCTCCCCGTCCTGAAGAATAGGACACTGGTATGTCGCATGCCTAGGTTCCACACACGATACTTGACATACATAGGGTGGTGCTCAATGTGAATTCAATTCTAAATTAATAAGTGGGTGCACAGATACATGAAAGAATACAGTAGGGCCCCCAAAGCAGAAAATCAATCTGAACTTGAACTGTCTGGTTTCCATGTGGCTGGTGTTTTGGTTGCTCCATTTTACTATTTTGAGGAATGCTCAAGGAGGCCACACCCACCGCTATCTTGGAGACCCTTGCTGAGATGTGCTAAAGCTGGTTGCCCAATGGTCCTGTCACCAGCTGTGGTGGATGCCATTTACACTTGTGAGCCCTGCCTACACCATCCGCTTTGGGGCATCAAACACCCAAAATGCAGCTGACAAGCTGAATGTTAGTGAGCCCTGTTGCTTACACACTGAATTCAGTCTGCATCTGTGGCTGTTAAAGTGGGAGAAAAGATTAATAAAGTACATGTTGGAGCTTGAAGGAATAATTAGCGAGACACTATATGTTTTGGCTGCAAAGCCGTCTCCACATTTAGCATAACGTAGAACCCTTCTTCTAATCCTTCTGAGGATGAAGGATTGGCTCCAACTAAATTGGTTTTCTTTGTGCATCTTGAGTTTTTTTTTTAATGTTATCATTTAAAAAATTATTATTTTCCAAATTTCGAGTAAGCTTTTAATCAGCCTCTTTGTAGGATCTGTGTTGTTTCTGGATTTGCCAGTCATTTGATTAGCTGTCGCTTGGGTGTGAAAGAAAGCATGTGAGTCGCGGGCTGCGCAGAGCTTAAACCACATATGTGTCTTTCACAGCCATGTTCCAGCACTCTGGGGCTGAAGTGGTGGCTGAGATGCAGCGTGAGTTATTGGTGTACATAATAAACCAACATCTGTAGGGTGCATCCCGGAATGGGTGTCAGGGAGGCTAGAAGACAAAGCAGAATGGCATTCTGAGGGCCAGATTTAAGACTCCAATTTGTGTAACATTTGCATAACAATGGACGAAAGCAACCACACACTGCTCCCTTTAAGAAGTGAAGCCTTCACCTTCCCAAGAGTGTTCCTGAGGGAGATCGGGAGAGGAGGTGCTTGCAGGAGCAGGAAATCCCTCAGTCAGCCAGGATACACTGTTGGGAGGCTCAGCATTCACCGGTAAGTGAGTGGTCCCCTGTCTCCTGCACTCCCAACCTGGTTCACCCCAGTCCCTTCTCTTCTGTATGTTTTTAAGTCAATAAACATATTATTGAGGACTGTAAGTTCAGAAAAAAGACTTGGAGTCCAGAGATAGGAACCAAATCCTGCCTCAGCCCTTGCTTCCCTCTGCATCTGCGCTGTGATTGGCAGCCTCCATGGGACCCTTCATGGGAGCCTCCTGGGTTCTGCAATGGGCACCTTCTTGGTGCTTGCAGGAGCTTGCGCGAGCGGTGCTGATAACCAGAGCTTGCTCATGTTTCATCCTCCCAGGCCTCTGAGCTTGGTGACTCCATTTCTTTCTTCCTAAAATATGAGAAAACTGAGGCACAAAAAAGTAGCTTGCTGATGGCTCACACAGGCATCACACAGGCAGGATGCTTCAGTGTCTTTTTTTAAAAATAGAATTTAATTTCTTTTATATAAAATGTGGGGAAACATACATAACCAATAAACTGCTTAGTCATAGTCACTTGTAAATAAAAATGAGGAAGAGGGGATATGTTGGGGAGGATATAAAGGGTTTCTTAAAATTATAGTATTGTATTTCTTAAGCTGGGAGGTAGTTATAAGCATGATCATTTTATTATTTTCATTTGAATAAATAGTTTAATGAGAATATAGTTATTTAAACTATGTATCATGATATATTCACAAACTCTGTGTGTGTGTGTGTGTGTGTGTGTGTATGTGTCTGTGTACTATATACAATGGCTACCAAAAACACAGTGAATGTCTGAATCCTAAAAATTACAGTAAAAGACACACTGCCATCAATCCCCCCCCCCAAACACTCTCTGTTGCTTCAAACACGCACTCATACCATCATTCTTGCCACCTTCTGAAGCAGCCCCCTGGAAGTCCTCTTCCGTGAGTGTCTTTGAGAGGTATGGTCAAAAATATGGTGAATGCTGCTGCTGAGTGCCATCCAATGGAAAGGCAGGGTTGTAAAAACATTACACTGTGTCCTCGTTTACTGGATCAAGCAACATGTGACTTCTGGATCTTTCCCAACGTTAAAATGACCATAAAAAATAAATAAATGTTTTACATCAATTCAAGATGTTGGTGCAGTCATGACAGCAAAACTAAAGACACTCATGAGAGGACTTCCAGAACTGCTTCAGAAAAGCAAGGATGGGACAAGTGTGTTCCAAGTCAGGGGGAGTGACCAATAGCAATGTGTCTTTTACTGCAATAATTTTTGAAATTTATACACAAACTCTGTTTGTCCATCACACCTTGTGTATACTCCTCAGTAAACGGGATATACCTCATAATGAATCTTTTTAAAAGATTCTTCATGCCTCTAGAATCATACTATAATGAAACCTTATTGATAAAATTCTTTTGTTTCTGTTAGTTTGCTCTTCATGGCTCAGCTTGGGCCATCAGCAGACTCCCCGTTGGTGGACTTTCCTCACATCTGCACCGTGTTTCCACCTGTCTGAGGCACGTGACACTGCTGGTTCTTCCCGCTACCTGAAGTGCTTCCTCCTCAGTCTCTCCTTCTTGGAGGTCTCAGTTGAAGCATCATTCCTTTTAAGAACACTTTTTTACTCTTCTGACTAGGTTGGGCTTTCGTGTAACAAGTCTCCAGATCATCCTGTATGTCTCCTTCCTAATGTCCATCACACTTGCAAATACTCCAGTTCTGTCTTCCTAAGAGCGTACACCATTGCCCAGCAGTGACCCTATCTGTGTGGCTTATTGCTGGGTCACCAGCGCCAAGCCCTGCAAGTCATGGGCATGCAACAAAACATGTTGAGTGAATGAATAAACAAAGGCCTGCAAAGTTGGTGGATCCCTACTGGCAGGTCTGATTATGAGATTATTAGATAAACTCTATGAGCTATATTTGGGGCATTGTTTCATCCATGCTTTCCTAAGAGCTTCATGATCAATTACCCCCAGCCCTAAACAATGGGATGTGGTATCAGAATTCCCCCTATTATGGTTAGTCTGTCCCAGCAAGTGGTCCTTAACTTCAGTGTCTTTTTGTCTCCTGGAGGGGACTCAACAATGTCAGATCCGCATAGCTTATCGACCAGCTCTGGTCACAGTGCTTGGCATTCTGCCAGATGCTGTGGACAAAGGTTCCCCTGGCCCCTTCCTTCATGGAGCTCTCACAGGGATTGGATGGGGACAAGCATCAAAAACTGTGACATGCTGGTCCCTTGCTCCCTGTTGCTATTTTGCCAGCAGTATGTTACCTGGGGAGAGTCCAGGCAAACCACTGACTTGGTTTTGACCCCATCACCCATTACTCTGCATACTTGGGCAAGTCTTCTGACTTCTCCGGGCCTTCATTTTCTCATAGACAGCATAGAAGTAGTGATTGCACCTGCCTCCAAGATCTGTGAGAATTAAATGATATCACCATAGATGATATAGGTTTCTTAACACAATGTCTTGCCACAAATTCATTTTAAAACAATGTGGCTACCATTGTTATTATTGCTAATTAGTCAGTAGATCTGGGGTGTGATTGAGCTCTTGTGATCTGAAAGATCCAAGGGGATCTTGCTCATTATGTCTTCTTCAGTATTCCTGTCTGGCCTTGCATCTGGAGGCAATGATTTTTATTTTTGGTTTTTACCAAGTCCAGGCACACAGGAGCCTCTCCTGGCCCCGGCCAGCTGTCTGGGCATCCAGGCTGTGGACCCATAGAGGGATGTAGCTTATTTACTGACTCTTCAAAGCAGCCTCCCTGAAAGTTGCAGTGGTAGCAGAATTACAATGTCCTCTGGCCACAGCTTGGGAGACGCCCGGCCCCGCTGAAGGCTGGGCCTCTTGTGCTCCAACTGACATTGATCCGTGCTACCCCCAGATGCTGGCTCCCTGCCCCTGGCTGGCACTCTGGGCCAGCTCCATCCTTCTCCCCTGCCTGCAGCACCTGCCCTCCCACCACCCTCCCTGAGGTGTCTCCTCCTTGGCCAGGGAGACAGGGATGAGCCCAAGAGATGGGCCAGGATGAGGAAATGTTTCAAAAACCATCTGTGGTGAGGATTACACAACTGGGGAAATTTACCAAAGATCATCGGATTGCAAAACTGAAATGAGCAAGTTCTATGACACGTAAAATACACAGCATGGAAGTTGAAAATAAATAAGGGTATATGCACTTGGGAACATTCTGCCAATCAACTTAAAAGTCTCAGATTCTTCATCTGGAAAACAGGAGCAACTACTTGTAGCCAGTGGCTCACTGGCAGCTGAGAAGGCCGTGATATAAATTGTCTCATAGGTGGGAGGCAGAGCAGCTGTGTTGGTTAAAAATAAAAATGGGAAAGCCGAATGGGGTGGGGTGAAGTGCAGATTAATGTGCCTGTTTTCCAGTCTTCGGCAGCTGGCTTTAGGTCTGAAATTCAAGTGAAGGAGGTCCACCTCCTCACAAATGGCACCTGAAATGAAAACGGCAAAGCCACACACATGCGCGGATGCATTGTAGATGTCCATTTTGCTCCAGACCCTATGTACACCTTCCGTCAGAATCACCGCATTCCAGTCTCACTGCAACTCCAGGGACATTCTACACAATCACAGACGGGAGAACTGAGACTCGGAGGCCAAGCAAGGTCCCTTGGCTAGGAGGACCTGCCCCAGCTCTCTGTCATCTCCTCTTCTCTGCAGGCGCCCCTTGCACTTCTTGGGAGCCCCTCAACCTACTGATGAGACTCCCTGCAAAGAGACCACCGGCACTGGCCCCCTCCTCACTCAGTGTGCTCCCCCGGGCTGCCTCAGGCCTCCTCCTGCCCGCAGATTGGAGAGAGGGACTTCCAGGTCAGCCAAGGGGTTTGAATGGCAAGTAGCTCAGTACCTCCATGGCTGGTCTGCCTGGGAATCCCAGCTCTGCCATCAGCCAGCTGTGTGACCTTGGCCCGGGCACTCAGGTTCTGCAACTGGAGAACACGTATGTATTTGCATTACACGTGTATCATATTCATACAATAATGCATATTCTGACTGGCCTGTCCGCATGGCTGTGAAGGATGAATGCAAGCGTGGAAGCAAAGGAGCCTTTTGGAAAGCTGTGACTCACCCTCCATTGCCAAGTGTCACTTCTGGTCACCGCCTTGTTTCTCCCAGCTCCTTGCTTCCTATTCCTAATCATAGATCCCCACTTTAGCATGACTCTGTTATCGCTCAGCCTCACAAGCAGAGCTCCAGATGGATGGTCTAGCTCAAGGTCTGGGATGAAAAGACACATGACCCTTTATTTCTCTAACATTCTGATTCCTACCTCTCATCCTGCAGCTGGGGAAGGCAAAGAAAGGCAGAGGTTGGCCTGGGATTGGGAAGGATTCTGGACATTGAACTGACAGAGCAACACTGGACAGTGACTGTGAGGGAGGCCAGGCCAGCTGCTGCTTTCTGTTTGTAAACTTCAAGGCCCACAGGTGCTGGGATCTGTCCTCTGACAGTGATGGCTCGCAGCCTTTCCCATGTGGCCGCTCTGCCCGGAAGCGGCCACAGATGCCAGTCAGAAAGCAATGACCCGGTGGACTTTCCATTTCAGCCGAAGACATTGACATGGAGCCAGGCAGCCGGAGAGGTGGGTCACATACTGAAGCCAGAACACAAGGGCAGCTCCATCCCCACACCCCACAGGCAGAGTCTGGATAATAAAGGGCACCTGACAACTTAGGTTAATGAGAATTTCCTCACTTGAATCATATTTTCGAAGAAAGCAGGGAATTGCAGTTTTAAAGAAATCCCTGAGCCTTTGGCTAAAATGAAGAATTGTCTGTGAAATGAAGTCTCTCCCTCTACAATACAGGTATTAAATAGCGCCAATTGGATTTCCATAACAGCGAGGGCCATCTCTTTAATACCATGTCAGGAAAGAGAAGCCATTAGAACCAGGCTTCTGCTTTGAGGACTCCTTTGTTGGAAAAGCAGAGACGAGGACAATATCCTCTACAGCCTGGAGAAGAAAGGACTATTACGTGTTCCTCCTTTGCTCTGGTCACTGGGCCAAGCCACTGTCACTGGTATGGTTTGATCAAATCTTTACAATAACCTAGTGAGAGAGGGATGGTTACACCTGACTCCTTAGACAGGACACTTGAGGCTCCAAGAGCTGAAGTGACTTTGGGGTGAAGACACAGTTAATAAAATGAACACAGATAGGGCCTTCTTTGTTAGTAGCACCCATAGGCAGAACAGCAGCATCTGTATGATAGTCAGTGTCATGAGCACATCTGTATATCAGTCAGTATAACGTTAAGTCTCTATGACAGATAGGGTTGTCCCCACATTATGGATAAGGAAATACTCAAAGGAATTAAAATTAGCCCGAATGTAGAGGACTTGTAAGTGTTTAAGCTAGGATTCTAAGCCAGGTCTGTCTCGGCCCAAACTCCTTGTTGTTCTCTTATTATTTTTGTTTTTTGTTAAACTTATGTTTTCTAAGAAGGATTTGGTATCCAGACTTTGGTTTAAAGATGCTGTGATTCCCTATGGAACTGTTTACATCTTACCTGTAGCTGCTGATCCTTTTGCCTTAGGTAACTAAAGGGAAGCTGTTATTTCTGCTTTGTTGATGGTAGCTTTGAGGCTCAGAGATGTGTCTGTATGGTGTGATCAAAAAATGCAGTAAATATCCCCAATACCAAAAAAAAGCCCCACAGTAAATGATTAAATTATTTTTTAAACTTTATTATAGCAAAAGACACATTGCCATGAATCCCCATCAGAGTCTTCCTCCTCATTTCTAACACGCTTCTCCCATTGTTATTGCCCCTTGCCGAAGCAGTTCTGGAAGTCCTTTCATGAGTGTCTTTAGTTGTGCTGCTGTGGCTTCCTCGATGTCCTGAGCTGATTCAAACTGTTCCATGGTCAGTTTGACTTTAAGGAAGAGCCAGAATCATATGGTGCCAGATCCCATGAATAAGGTAGATGAAGACACACTGTAATGTTTTTCCTTGACAGAAATTGTAAAATTTTTGAATCGATTCAGAACATTGAGGCAGTCACAGCAAAGACAATGAAAGAGGACTTCCAGAAATGCTTCAGAAAGTGGCAAGAACAAAGATAAGTCTGTTCAAAGTGAGTGGGTGTGTTCTGGGGGGATTAATAGCAACATGTCCTTTGCTGTAATAATTTTTTATTTAGCTAGTCACTGTATTATTTTATCACATCATGTATTTGTGCATACCCTCAGAGATGAGGAAGTTTCTTTCTGCATTCTAGTAGGCCAACGAAGAAGAGACTATGAAGACTCAGGAAGAAGAGAATGTGGATTGAAGGCTCACAGATATATATGAAGTGGCTGAAAATAGGCAGAGCGAGAAATTGAGAGCTATAGAATTAACTTATAACCTACAGGTGCCAAAATATGCTAAATATCAACAAGTTTAAAAGTAAAAAGGTCTTCTGAGGAAACAGCATAGATCCCTGTCCATTCCTCAGCTAAGGAAGATTCACAGACAAGGAGACAAAGGAGGATAGTCCACAGACTTGGGCTTGGCCCTGTGCATGGCTTATGGTCTCAGATGACTGTGTTAGCTTCCTGAGGGGCTGCTCTTACTAATAATCACACACTTGGTGGTATAAAGCGACAGCTTTTCTCTCACTATTCTGGAGGTCAGAAGTCCAAGATCAGTGTCACTGGGTAGAAACCACAGTGCAGGCATATGTACAAGAGTCTTGGGGGAGACTCTTGCTCCCTCCAACGTCTGGCTGTCAGCATTCTTGGGCTTGTGGCCACAACACTGCCTCCACCTCATACCACCTCCTTCTCCCTGTGGGTAGCAGATCTCCTCGTCTCCCTTTCCTGAGGCACTGTGACCACATTTGGTGTGCACATGGATAATCCAGGGTAACTTCACCACTGTAAGGTGATAGTCACAGCTTCCGGAAATGAGAATCTGCGTGGTATATTTGGAGCCATTCTTCTGCCTACCAGAGGCAGAAAGTAGATTCATAGTATTCCTGGGCAGCAGAGGGGTCATTTCTGGTCTGTTTCTCCACATCTGGAAACCACACCCCTCCCCTCAAAGGGATGATGCTCCCTTTCTAAGACCATGCGCTGTTGGTCTGCTGAGTGAGCCGCTGAGGTGGAGTCCAGGGAAAAAGGAGCCCCTCTGATACCAGGACCTCTGCTGGCCAAGGCAGAGCTGTGCAGAGACCCAGTGAGGGCAGGGACTGGAAAGCCCAAGAGTGCAAGGGGAGAAATTAAAGAAACGGCAAAAAGGGGAAGAGAGGATTAAGAGAGAGAAAAAAATAAAGTACTTTAGGGAAAAAGTAAAACAGAAAAAGTGTGCAATTTTTGGAGAATTGAGGATAGGAGAGATGATAAAGAGAAATTAGAGAGAGGAACGAGGAGAGAAAGAGACTGACAGGAGACAGGGAGAGCGTGAATGCATAAGGAATGTTGAAAGGCAGGAAGAGAGGAGGCAGGGGCTGAGGTAGAAGAGAAAGCTTGGAGGGGTGAGACTGCGCAGGCAGAGAGAGGGAAGCAGTGGCGCTTGAGTGTGCACTGTGGGGGAAAATAATAAAGGTGCTTTGGAAGGTGACAAACGTCTCTATGTTAATGTGCTGGAATAAATATTGCAGCCGTGAGTCACAAATCACATCCATCGGCTGTTACCGTCTGGTAATTGTCCATACAGATGTTTCTTTCTGGTTCCAGACCCTGCGTTATCGGAGGACAGCATGCTTTTGAAATGCCACATTATTTTGTAAGTACATTTCATGTCCAAAAGTTGCAGTAAGTATGATGTACTGAAGACTGATTCAGTTTCCATTCTGCAGAGCTCCCAGGCTCCAGCACCATGAGTTGAAAACGGCCATTTCCATCATCGGTTTCCTGCTCTCCGCGAGCAGGACTGGGTTGCCCACTGACTGTCTCCCAATCTGTGATTTACCTCCCTCTTCCCTCCCTCTCTCCCTTCTTCCCTTCCTTCCTTCTCTCAGTGTTCACGTCCCTTTTTCCTTTCCACCCCTCCTTTATTTCTGGCTCAGTCAGGATTTCTTTTGTCCCCCTCTTTGTCTCTCCCTTCCTCCCTCCCTCACCCCCACTTCTCAAGTGTCTCTTCACAAAGCACGGGAAGCTGTAAACCTCAGTGCTGCAGACTCGGAGCTGAAGAATGCTTTGTTGTAGAGGCTGCCTGTGGTAGGATTTTAGCAGCATCCCTGGACTCTACTTACTGGATGTCAGTAGTAACTCTGCCTCCCTCCTGTTGGCATCGCCAAAAAATGCCTTTAGACATCAGCAGCTGTCTTTGGAGAGGCCCAATCATCCCCGGTGGGGAGATACCATGTTCTGCCATCAGATCTGAACTCTGGTCCTACCTCACTTCGTGGCTTGCAAATGTCTCAAAGGTTCGGATGCATCAGCCACAGTGTGGTTTCTTAAAATGAAGATCTCTGGGTCCCACCCTGTAGCTTCTGGTACAGTAGATGTGGGAGGGTGGGGAACATGTGCAGTGCTCCACCCAGGTCACACTTTGAGAGCCTCTGCCTGGCCCTGCCCTGGCTGATCTTTGGTATCTTCACCAAAATAAAGGTCTCATGAGACATTCCTCCCCACTTCCTTTTGCAGATTAAGAGAAAGAATGGGTCTGAGATACCCAGTCTAGGATCCTGGTGCGGCAGGTGATAAATAAATGGAAGCTCATAAAGAAAGTCCTCTTAAAGGAAACGTTGGTCTTTGACAGGAACTGTGAGGATTAAAAATGTATATGGCTATATTCACAGCAGCACACAAATGCTCCCATTTTTAAAGAAGAGGTTCAGTGGCTTTTTAGCAATGAAGTTCATGTGCTTATTAATAAATCTCTCTCAGTAGGATCAGTCCCCTGCAGTAATGGAAGATAAATGACGAGAGCCACCGTTATACCTGAGATCCTGGAGATCTAAAATTGATAACCAGCACACACGCTTGTTATAAGGCCAAGTGCAAACTCGGTTACTAATGTCCAAGAGAAACAGTTTCTGTGCACATTTTTGCCTAAAAGTCTTTTGCCACCCTCTCCCAATTGAGAGAACATTAGCATTCATCAAGGGCCTGGCACAGTTATTTTTCAGGCTATTCTAGAAAGTTATACCCCCATTTATTACACTGAGAACCCGGGGCTCAGAGAAGTTGAATAATTCACCTGTGATGTTCAGCACTGCCATGCAGTGCTGCTGAGTGTGGACAAACACCTGCTGTACTGAATCCTAGGAGCCCATCTAATCCTCCCGAGAGCTTTCATTCCCTTTTTTCAGGGTAATGGTCTCTTTCAGGGTAATCGCCCATTCTTGGCCATCACTGCCCATGGAGTAAAGGGCTGGGTAAAGGATGGCTGGACTCATCAGACTCTGAGACAGCACCGAGTTCTGGGCTCCAGTACAAGCTGGTGTAGCCTTGATGAAGAAGCCACTTTTCCTCCCAGCCAGGAATTTAGCTGTGATCTGCTCCTTCCTGTGTTGAAATCTGAACCCCTGGTGGGACTATATTTGGAGATAGAGTCTTTAGGAGGTGATTAAAGTTACATGAGGTCCTAAGGGTGCTACCTAGTGCTACCTAGTGTTACCATATAGGACTGGTGGCCTCAAGAGAGGAGAAACAGAGCCTCTTTCTGTCTCTGCCTCTCTCTAGGCCATGTGAGGACACTACAAGATGCAAGGAGAGTCAGCACTCAAAGCCAGGCTGGCTTACACCTCTGGGGCTTCTTGTCTCCGACAATTTCTGTTTTGTGGAGCACCCAGCCTGGGATACTTGGTAAAGCCCAGCCAAACTAATACACCCTCACCCTGACCTTGTTTTCCTTGTCTAGGAAACATGAAGAGCTTCAGTTAGATTAACTATTTTGTAGAGGGGTTTCCAGGATTATAAGTTTCCAGCAACACGTTGACACCTGTGGCTCAGTAAGTAGAGCTGGTCCTCTCCCCAGACACACTTGGGTAGTATGCAGCTGTACAAAGGTGGGTGGGTGGCAGAGAAGGCAAGCTGGACCTGCTCTCATCTAGGATCACAGCTCACTTTTAGGCGACATTTGGCATTTGGTTTGCAGCATTCCAACCAACTGCATTTCCTGTGGAGAAGTGGCAGGTTTGGGGCCAAGGGATGGAGTATTAGTAATAGTACCTCTTACCATTTTTGAGCATTTAGCAATTACAGGCATTGCTGTAAATGATATAGATGTGTTAACTCACATTAACCCTAGCCCAGCTAGTTGGGCTGTCCAGGCTCACCATCTCCATTCACCCCACCCCCTCACCCAAATAGCCTGGCTTTAAACAAATCTTTAAAGAAGACAGAAATTCTAGGGACCCACATTTTTTTCTTTGAGTCAGAGTCTTGCCATATAGTTTAGGCTGGCCTTGAACTCACAGTGATCCTCCTGCCTCAGCCTCCCAAGTGCTGGGATGACTGGTGTGCACCATCACACCAGCTTCACAGGAACCCACAATTTAAGGAAGTCATAAAGCATTTACAGGCTAAAGTCTGATAGATTCAGAGAAATTATTTGTCCCCACATGCAATAAAGAAGAGGCTCAGGATTGGCTGAAAAAATGCAGGGCTGGGAGAGGAGTTAGTTATGTTTTCTTAGATTTACACTTTAAGACACTTGTGTGTAAATTATTTCTGCACAGTTGAAGTAAGATCCTGTCAAGATGACTTGACATCTATGGGAACAGCTTAGGGAAACCAGAAAGGATCAATGGAAAGGTGCAGGAATGATAGTCATGTTTTCGAGAAAAGATGGGGAATTTGTCAAGTGAGGTTCTGTTCCCAAAATTTGGGCTGCCCAGAAAACAGGGTCTACGATTCCCTTGGCTCCCCTGATGGAGCACATTTTGGGTATGGCATTTAGCCTGAACTATCGTTTACTAAACATCTACTCTGTGCTAGGTTTTTGAAAAATATATAATCTCGTTGATTCTGTACCAGGAATTGAATGGGAGACATCATTGTCCTCATTGTTCAAATGGAGAAAGAAAAGAGTAGTAAAACCTGGTGACTTCCCCAGGGTCACCCAATTTAGTTCAGGTCAAACTCTAAGTTATGTCCTGGCTCCAGGCTTATGCTGTGTCTTCTGCACTTTTCCCTTTTGAGAAACCAGAGATTCCCAATCACAGTTTAAGAATCTCCTGGTCTCATTTTCGAGTCCTTAGCCTTTCAGAGTTTTCAAGGTTACCCTATCATTTCCCTATCCTTTTCCCTAGAGGGTCTTGAACTTGATCTGTGCAAGCTAAGGTTTGTTTAAATAATCCATTAAGGTCGAGAAAATTACCTTCTCATCATGAGGTATTCTGTGTCACTTTAACACTAATTACGGTAACTGTATTTATTGAGGATTAATGACTGAGCGATATTTTATTAATAACTGACTGGTATTTATTATTGCATAAATAATAAATAGGCAGAGCACCTCATTAAATATAAATGCATTTTTTTAACGTGGGCACCTTTGATGAAATTGTTACCAAAATTTTTTTGCATTGATTAAAAATCTCATTAAAATGGTTGGTTAGTCTTGCCTTTGCACCCCACCTTTATCCCCCTAAAAGAGTCCCTGACAATTTTTGCACAATAGGAGGACTGTGGGATTATTCATCAGCCTGTCAGAAGTCCCTAAACAATGCACAGCGGCTGTGAATGCTGGTTGCCATGCGAACCTTAACTTTTTGCTCTTCTGGTTCTTTGGTATATTCATATTTGTAACCCTCCCTCTTGTTAGGAGGGTGCTGTGTTTAAAAGCTTAAGAACCACGTCAGTAGCTCCTCTGAAACCATGGAGTTTGGGGGGTGGGGAAGTACTGATTTTACCTCCTGTTGTCTTATAGCTGAGGCAATCGAGGCACAGAGAGAAACAGTGACTTATTCCAAATCACACAGTGACCCGAAAAGGAGGGCCGAGGCCTGACCCTCGTGCTCCTGTCCCTCTGGCCACTGTCACACATAGCTCAGCTGCTGGCAGCTGTTGCACACGAAGGACCTCATCCTCTGTCTCTTTCGTCTTTTTTTAATCCTTTAAAAGCCCTGATAATACAGAGCTGCACCATTTGCTAAGTTACGTTCAAACTTTTCTGAGCTCCTCCTCCCGTAAGGACTCCATCACTCTGCAGGCACCCCTAGTCAACAGTCTAGGGGTGCTTACCTGCTTTCACAAAACCAGCCCACCTGCTGGCCACCGCATCCCTGCTCCCTTCTCTCTGGCCCTGGCCCTCTTGCTGGAAGATCTTCAGTATTGAAAGACCCCTGAAGGTGGCCTCTGGGGTGCTGTCCATCCTGGGAAAGCCAGGGTCCTTGGAGAGTTCCCCAGTCCCAAAGCTGCAGATCCAGAAGATGCTGGAGCAGCAGGCCTTGGGTCCATGTAGTCCCCTGTACACCTGGGCCCTGTGCTCCAAGTCTCTTGTGGGCACAGCGGCTTCCACTCTGACCTCCCCTCTCGATCCCCACGGGCTCTAACCCATACTAGTGAAGGATGGGGAGGGTAGAAGGCAAACACCACCCACCTCTGCTGTGCTCCCTTCCGCCCCAGTGTCTCTGGCCTCAGAGTCCTTCATTTCTCAAGGAAAATACTGTGGGGCTCTGGCAAAAGGAGGACCACAGAATGCCCAGTCCCCCAGTTCTCCTATAGAGGCAATCTGCGTCTGCTGGGCCACCTCACTCCTGTACACCTTTGTCCTTGCCTGGGACCCTTCACTGGCATCCTGCTGGGCAGAGGCCTGCAGCTTTGCACTGACCAGTGGAACTCCACATCTCCAACCACGGTGCTCCTTCTATGGCCCGAGTTTGCCTGCGTTCTCCAACATGCTGACTTTTTTTTAAAAGTCAGAGCCTTCTTTGTTTCCTATTTTGCTTTTATTATTTAAATTCTATATCTTCTTCACCTAGCTCAGGGACCCACACATAGTGTGACCTACAGAGGTGCTTGCTAATGAACAAATGAATGAGCGAGTGACACTCCTGCCTTTTCCACTTGGGTTGGGATCACAGGAATCAATGCAGCTAAGCTACCTCTGACCTATGGAGTAGACTGAGCCCTGGGATAAGGATCTTGTCCAGTTTCTAGCTCCAGCCAGCACAATGGGCTCTAAACCATGACATTTGCATCTATTTCACTAAGACTCTTGCATTCCTCTGCCCCCCCCGCCCCCAAATCCTGTAACAATAGAAGTCCTCGATCTGCTAAAACTGTGTCATTTCTTTGGCGTTCTGAGGGTTAGAAATTAGGACAAGACTATCAGCCAAATGCAGCGGGTACCAGTGTACAGGCGGGATATCTTATCAGATATTCAAGAATGCAGCAAGAAATGTCACGGGGAGCTTTCAACAAAAATATTTAATTAATAGCAACAGCTACAGAAATGAATAACAGCATCCAGGCAATTACAGCGTTCAATAAAGCAGCTCTCCAAGGATGGGGCAGTGGTGGCAGATTACTGACTGATGGGCTGCATTTAAATATGTTATCTGCTCATTGGAAAGACCCAGTGGGTCCCTCCCCTCCAGGACTTGGCCAGCAGTAGTATTATTCTACCTTTTAAAAAATGGAATAACAAATTGAATTAGCTGGGAGAGTGGTCAGATTTGTAGCCATCTCAGAAATACTTTTTAGTTCTTTGGCCCTGGCAAAGAATGTGAGGAACGCTAAATGTGTGTCTTGGGGTGCAAGTACTCATGGAAGTGAAGGTCAATAGGGAGAGACCTGGACTGTTCCTCTCCCACTCTTGCTCTGTGACCTTAGATGAGTTACATTACTTCCACGAACTGCGGTGGTTTTCCTGTCTGTGAAGAAGTCTCCTGAGATTTTCCAAGCAGTGTAGCTGTGATGGGGAGGCAGATAACCCATGTACAGCTCCTGGAATCTGCTAGCAGTTGTAACATGGCAGCCCTGTCCTCCTAGGTAACTGCATCAAGGCTGGGATGAGGATATGATTTCCTGGCCACTGAGAGGCCCATGGCAGGGCCATGGAGCCGGCTTGACCTGGTAGGAGTAAGACCAGCCTATCAGGATAAACCCAGCATCTAGCTGTATGGTAAAACATCACCATGAGGATGCAAGCAGAGTGTAAAAATCTGATGTGGAATGAGGGATTGCAGTATTAGTAGGTTAATGCAAGGACCAGACTTTGTGCCCTACTCTGAACAGGAGCCAAGCAGCAATTATGTCACATCTAAATTTGCATCCCGTGGGACGCCTCGTTGTAGGATGCTACATAAAGCAATCTGTGACTCTGTAACTGACATGAATTTTAGAAAGACACTGTTACTAGGAGATGGAAGCTCTTATCTTTGGTCTGCTGAGAAGGCAGAGCGTCCATACTTGGAAGGTGAATGAATTTCTCAAGGTGGGGACACCGTCCAGAGGCAGCCCTCACACGGAAGCATGTGCATTTTTGTCTGCAGCATGCGCTCCTCCCTGAGCTCCTTTCTGTTCCCTCAACAAATATCTAATGGAAAAACTGTCACTGGACCCTAGAGAGCCAACCGTGTGTGAGCTGAGCTAGCAGAACAACAGACACTAAACAAAAATTACACAAGTCATTAAGTGTGTGGCAAGAGCCATGAAAGAAGAGCAGTGCATTCTGGAGAACGCATAACAGAGCTGTTGTCCTGATCGTTCACTTCCTTCACCAAGATCAGGGACTCACACAGCAACTCACTTAGTGAGTTCTCCTTGACCTGAATTAATGGAACTAAGCAGTGAAACTCTCCAGTTGTCCACCAGAAAGTGAGCAGTAGTTCTCTCCTACAGACACAGCTCTAGAAGTGACTTAGGTAATAACTGGAATCAGATTCTAAACAAAGGCATGTGGAAGTACGGCGGAAGTGTATTCTCTACTCGAACAGAAGAAAGAAGCTCCTGTCAGATAACAATGTGAGAGTGAATGGAGCAACAGAAAAGGAGCAGCAAGTAGACCCAGGACCCGCGAGCACAGCACAGTGACACTTAGTGGGTGTCAAACATGCCTTCACTCCCTTGTGGCCCTAAGTGCCTCTCTCAGAATACAGAACTTGTTGTCCGAGATAAAAGCCTGCCAAGCTTAAGCCATCTGGGTTGGTTGGAGAGCACATAGGTGGGAACGCAGTATGTTTAGTTACGCTGTAGGCGTGGTTGCCTACTCTTCATATGGTTTGGTGTGCGCCCTTTGAGGCACCTTGAATATCCATCCAGTTCTTTGTGGAATAGAGGTCAGTGGAGTGGCATAGAAGAGAGTACTTTTGATACAAGAGAAGTTGCTTCATCTTTCCATTCCTCAGCGTTGCTCTGGTCCTCAATTTGGACTTCTGGCTGCCTCCTGCCTATTTCCATGTGGATGTGGATGTGGATGTCTCTCAAACATCTCATATTTAGCACTTTCAAAGCTTACTTCTGAGTAAGTTCCCACCCACAGAGAGATTTTAGCCAGATTTCCCCGCTAAACACTGCTCAACTACTTAGAGATTCTCCCTTACCCTTCATCTCTCACATCTAATCTAATCCAACCAAACCACTGTGTTGAATCTGTGTTGCTCTTTCTGTTGCCTATGCTTCTGCCCCAGTTGGAGCCACTGTGACAACTCCTGGATCCCTGTCATCACACCCTTGATGGGCTCTCTTTTCACTCCCTAACCCTCTCTTCTCACAGCCACTATGATGATCTTCTATACATATAAATATGTTTTATGTCACATATCTCTTCATAAGCCTGCAGTGACTCCTGGCTACATGAACAAGAAAATCTCATCTCCTTCCCAAGCCCCATGAGGCCGAGGAATCAGGTATCTGCCTCTCCACACTCATGTGGCTCCACCCTCACAGCCTTCCTTTCAAGCCTGTCCTCAACCTGAAAACCAGGATTGTCCTCCTCATGAGAGACATGATTTTGGAGCAAATCATTAAAACTCAGGTGCTGGTTCTCAGCCTCCTCGTCTGGACCAGATCCCAGAAGCACAAGGAGGGCACAGGGAGCTAAATACTCTCTTCCTCCTCCTGGGGAGTAGAATTGTATTTCCCACTTCATCTTTAGTGATCTTGTACTGCCTAAGTTACTTTTCAAAAATTCCATATTTTTAAATGGAAATTTTCTTTCAAAGTACTGCATATACATACAGAAAAAGTGCACAAATCAGAGCTACAGAACTTGATGATTTTTCTCAACTGGATGCTGCACCAGATGTAGAAGCAGAAGATTCCCTGGGGCCTGAAGCTCATTCTGCCACTGCCAGTCTTCACTCTACATAGGCAACCTCACTTGTGCTTTGGACAGTGTGGTTTAAGCTTGCCTGTGGGCCTGTGCTCTCTCTTAAAGCCTGGATGCTCTCCAGGGAGTGGATCACCTCTCTAGCTCATCTTCTGCCTTATGAATAAACACCATGATGTCTTCCCCTCTGGCTTGTGAGGATGGCAACAGTGGGATAGCATACAAGTGTATGTTTGTACAACACTGAGAATTGAACTGGAATGGTGCTAACAAATGGATGCTAGTACGTCTTAGGAAAGATTAAGCAGAGATGAGCTTTGGTGGTAAACAGCATGGAATTTGGATTAGATCCCATTTCTGTCACTTATCAGCTGTGTGATCTTTGGTATGTAACATCCTCCATATGCCTACCAAGTAGAGTTGTTGTAGAGATAAATGACATGACATAGGTATGTAGAACACGTTTAATACATGCTGTTATGTTATGGTGCTCGTGACCATCATCATCATCTTAGACTCAAATGAAGTACCAGTTTATCACCTACACTAGTTTTCTGGTTGCTAAAATAAAATAACACCCACACTTAAAGGAGAAGACCTTTAAGGTAGCTCATGGTTTGGGGGATGTCTTAGTTCCTCTTTCTCCTTGCTGGGACAAAATACCTGATGCCAAAAGTTAAAGGGGGGATCCCACACTCCTAGGGCAGAGAAGCTGAGCCGCACTGGCCCCAGAAGCACACCCTCTGCCCGTGGAAATGAGGACACATAAACAAGCCTCAAAAACGGACTACCAGATCACCTACAGCAACCCCAAAGGGAAAGGAGATGGAACAATCTGATACTCAACCACCTGGACTCTCTGAACTGGCAACAAAAGAGGATCTGGGAAAAATGAAATCAGAAATAATTACTCAGATAACACCAAAGATTGTGCTTATGGTGCAAGACATGATTAATAAATCTAGAGAGGACACAGGTTAAAAAAATAGAGGATCTGAGGAACATGATGGAGTCCCAACATAGGAAACAAATGGAATCCATAAAACAGATGCAAACAGATTTCCAGGAGATTAAAAACTCCCTCGAAAGTCTGTGCAGCAGAATGAACCAATGTGAGGACAGAATTTCAAATATAGAAGATAAGATTACAATTAGTGACCAGGAAAAGAAAAACTGCTTTAAAATTGTAAGGGAACATGAGAAATCAATCCAGCAGCTGCTAGACAATGCAAAGAAGAATAACATAAGACTGATTGGAGTCAATGAAGAAACAGGAGAGAGTGCAGATGACATAAAAAAAACTGTTCACAGAAGTGATGGCAGAAAACTTCCCAAGGAGGGGAAAAGAACTTGACATACAGATAAGTGAGGCATATAGGACTCCAGTTAGCCTTGACCAAAAAAACTACACATAGGCATATAATAGTTAGGATTCCAGAAATCCAACAGAAGAACAAAATTCTACAAGCAGTGAGAGAAAAGAAACAAATCACATACAAAGGAAAGCCTATAAGAATCACAGCAGACTTCTCAATGCAAACCCTCAAGGCAAGAAGAGCTTGGAGTGACCTATTTCAAGCCCTAAAGGAAAACAGCCTCCAACCCAGATTGATGTACCCTGCAAAATTATGTTTCAAAATTGATGGAGAAATAAGATACTTTCATGACAAAGAGCACCTCGGGAACTTCATGAATACCAAACCGACACTCCAAAAGATTTTAGTCAATACCCTAGGAAAAGACAATGAGGATCACAACCCCAGGAACCCCAGCAGAATGAATCCACTGGGCATGACAAATTAAATGCAAAGGGGGAGAATCCAACAAAAAGAAAAAGTCATGACAAGGCTTTTAAAACTTTTAACTTCATCTCCCTAATGAGTGTATAATTCAATCTTGTTATTGTACTGATTAGTATTTTTCTGATTCTATAGTTGCACACCTTTCCTTGTGCTATACTGGCTATTTATCATCTTCTTATGTCTACTTTTTAATTGGGTTGTCTATTAATGAGCTGTAAGAGTTCTTTATATATTCTGGTCATAGATTATATGCATTGTAAATATGGTCTGTTTGAGGACTACTTTTCATTTTAATGATGTCATTTAAAGTTCTAAATTTTGATGGAATTTCATTTATCAATTTTTTTTCTTTTATACATCATGTTTTTTATATCCTAGGTAGTTCTTGCCTATCCTAAATTCGTAAACATTTTCCCTTATAATTTCTTCTTAAAGTTTTATACGTTTAGGCTTTCATATTTAGGTTCATAGATCCCTTCAAGTTATTCTCATGTATGGAAATAAAGGATTGAGGTTAATTTTTTATATACAGATAACAGGTGTTCTAGTGCCATTTGCTGAAAACATTATCTCTTCCTCGGGTCTTGAATTGAGTTTATATTCTTTAAAATGCTAATGTTAAATAATCTTTCAAAACTCAGTGGGCCATATATGTGTGGTTCTATTTCTAGATTCTCTGTTTTATTCAAATGATCTATATGTCTTTCCTTACACCATCACTGCCTTGATTACTGTAGCTTTAGAAGAAGTCTTAAAATTAGGTACTAAATGTCTTCCAACACTGTTTTTTGTTTGTTTGTTTGTTTTTTGTTTGTTGATTTTTGTTTTTTAACTTTTCTAGGTCCTTTGTACTCCTACATAACTTTTAAATTTCAATATCCAATTCTTCATTTATAGGATGTATACACAGACCTGAATTTTTATATGTATCTTGTGTTTTCTAATCCTGCTAAATTCAAATACAAGTTCTCGGGGCTCCTAGAGATTTCTTAGTATTTTCTCTGTAGATGATCATTTCATCTACATATAAAGATTTTGCTTCTACCTCGACAATCCTATCCTAATTGTGTCATTTTATTGCCAGACTGTTTTGGTTGGGCCTAGCTTTCAAAGTTTAATGGACAGATAAAGAGTAAGCATATCTGCCCTTGTTCCCCACCTTAAGGAGAAAGCATTGTATCTTCTCTGTTCATATAAGGCGTTCTCACTGGAAGTATAGAGTACATGTCTTTAATCTGTTGAGAAGGTTCTGTTCTACTTCTAGTCTCCTGATGGCTTTTACCATGAACAGCTGTGGAATTTAGTCCAATACTTTTTCTCTAACTAGTGGCAGGATCATGTGGCTTTTTCCTTTCCTCTGTTAAAATGATGAATTTTTGGGGTGGATCTTCCAATGCTGAACCAACACTGCCATCCCTATAACAAAACCACTTTCTACATCCTGCCAGATCTGACTTCTAATAGTTTGTTTTTTTAAACAAATTTCTATCTATGTTCATACTTTTTTCTTCTATTATCTTTATCCAGTTTTAGGATTAGCACAATGTTGAGTTCCTCAAATGAGGGGAGAAGTGTTCCTTCTTTTTTCTGCTTTAATTGTTTGATATAATTTATCAGTTAAAATGTATATGAGCCTGCTGTTGTCATATAGGTAGGTTTTCAAGCTAGGAATATACTTTCTTTAATAGGTGCTGTTGAAATTTTATATTTCCTCCAGAGTTAGTGTCATTAATTTGTCTTCCAAGGTACTTCTTAGAAGTTGTCAAATTTATTTCAAAAATGACTTTTGTAATATGCTTTCTATATCCCTTTAAATTCTTTAAAATCTGTGATAATGTCTCCTAGATATTGATATTATAATTTAAAAAATGTATGATTGATATTGTGTAATAGGAATAAAGGTCTAAAGGAGCAGGGGAAGTGGGAGGGGTAGGGGAAAGGAAAAAAGGGAAAAGAAAAAATATGAGAAAAGGAAAAAAATGGAAACAAAGTCTTTGCAAATAGTGAAGGGTAGAGGGGGTTAAGGGAGGGCAGGGGAATGGGTAAAAATAAGAACCAAGATACTTGTGTAATGGTACAAGATCCCAATGATGAATGTAACTGTATTTTATACCTAAAATGTACCAATAAACTTAATGGAGGAAAAAAAAGTTAAAGGGGGAAAGGTTTATTTAGCTCACACTTTGTAGTGGTTTCAGTCCAGGGTCATCTGGCTCCAAAGCAGGGCAGCGTGGCAGAGAAGAAACAGTTCATGGAATGGTATGCAGAAGGCAGAAGGCAACGAGCAGCAGCAGAAGCAGCCTGTCTTCTTTCTGTTCCTTTATATTCCATCCGATCTCCCTGCACTTTGGGCGGTGCCACCCACCCCCAGCGTGGGGCAACCTTAGTCCCACCATTACACCCTCAACCCCAGTATCACACACTTAATCCCAATACTACATCCTAGATCCAGCCAGCTCCAAAAAGGCCCACCTGTGGATGCATGAGGCTTTGGGGGACATCCAGATAGAAGCCATAACATTCTGCCTCTGTCTCCCAAAAGACTCTTGGACATCCCTTTATTCAAAAGGCATTTAGTCAGTTTCAAAGAGTTGCCAAAGTCCTAACAGTCTCAGCATTGCTGAAAAGTTCAAGTCCAAAGTCTCCTCTGAGATTTAAGGCAAAATCTTAACTGTGAGCCCTAGTACAAATAAAAAGTTAAATACTTTAACATACAGTGGTGTCAGATAAATATAACCATTCCAAGGTACCAATGGAGCAGAAAGGAATGGGAGCAATCCAAGTCCAAAATTCAGCAGGGCAAACATTAAGTTCTAGAGTTCCGTGTCCAACATCTGGGGCAATCTGTGATAAGATGTGAACTCCAAAGGGCTTGAGTAGCTTTGCTCCATGACACTGGTGGTTGTTGTAGCTCCCATGGCTTCACTATTGGCTGGCTCTGCTCCCTCCTAGAAGTTTTACTCAGAAAATCCATGTTTCTGCTTCTCCAGCATTCTGGAGTCTCCACTGCATCTTTAGCTTCACACTCACACCTTCACACACTGCCCACTCAGGGGTACATGGCCTGGCCTCCCAGGCCTTCTTCTGAAATCTGGGTGGAACCCTTCCTGACCCCACAATTCTTGCATTCTACATGCAGCTAAAACCAGCTGGATTGCTGCCAGTTGAAGCAACAGCCAAGGTTCCTTCCCTCTTGGCTGTAGGGATTGAATGCTTGGATTTCTCTGTGCTATGAACCCATTTCTGAGGGACAGATTCCCTAGGCTACTGCCATTCTGGAACATGGTGTTCTGGGGATGTCTTCTCAAAGGAAAGTCTTTCACCTTTGCAACTTGAAGGATGCAAGGCTAGAGTCCTGCTGGTACATGTAATGTCCTCAGGCCATCTTTTCTATCATGCTCTTCCTTCTCAGCAACCAAGTTTTCCTCTGCCTCTTCTTTGCTACCAGAGCTTCCTTTCTGGTCAAACTCAAAATGTTTTAAATCATTCTGTTAGGCTTTTTGCTCATAGATCTGCCTGAAAGCTCACAACACTAGCCATGCCACCGCTTCAACATTAGACTGCCTTGAAATTTCTTCTGCAAGATTAATTAGTCCACTACACTTAATCTCAATCTCAGGAAAAGTCTCTGGACAAGAGAAAAAAGCAGACAAATTTTCTGCCAAAACATACCATACATGGTCTGGAGACCAATACAGTCCTTCTTCGCAACTGAAACCTCCTAAGCCTGGTCTTTAGGTGCTCCATTTCCATCAGCATTCTAGTCTTCTGATCTTTAACCAGAATCTCCCATCAGGTTCTTCAGGTGGCATCTCCAAACTTTTCCAAACTCTTCCTACAGCCTGTTCCAAAGGCTCCTGAACCACATGGTCAGGTACAGTTAGCAGTGGCCTCACTCTCTGTACCCAAGTCCTTTTAGTTCCTTTTAGTTCCTTTTCTCATTGCTGATACAAAATACTTGACACTCAAAGTTAAAGGAGGAAAGGTTTATTTACCCCACAGTTTGTAGAGGTTTCAGTCCATAGTCAGCTTGCTCCAAGGTAGGTGGTATGGCAGAGGGGCATTGCAAAGGAGAAATAGTCCATGGCAAGCAGGCAGAAGACAGTGAAGGAGCAAGCGGCAAGCAGCAAAACAACAGAAGCAACCTAATTCTTCATTTTATCCCTTCCAGGCTACCCATCTTTTGGGTGGTGCCACCCACACCTATGGCGGATCTTCCTGTTATCTATACCCAGAAATATGCTAATTCTGTCAGTGGACTCATTTAGTAATCAGGCCCCCCTAGATCCAGCCACCTCTGTAAAGCCCCACCAAAGACTGTATGAAGCTTTGGGGGGACATCTGCATACAGGCCATCACAGAAGGACTTAGTCCATGGGTGGTTGGCTCCAGGGCCAAAACAGCATAGTGGAAAGGCATCGAAGAAAAAATCTGTTCACCTCATGACAGCCAGGAAGCAGAGGTAGAAAGGAGACACCAGGAATGAGCATATACACTTCCACGTCACATGCCCGGTGACCTGCCTCTTCTGACCAGGCCACTCTCCTGAACAAATGAGACTTTGGCAGTATTTGAGATTTAAACCACACACCATCATTTTTAAACATCAGACCTGGGAGGAGATGAGACACCTCTGCCACCTCACCTGCTCACTGTTCCTGGGCTTGGCTTTCTCCCCATCAAACCTCTCATCTGTGAGTTCATGGGGTGCCTAGTAGACTGCTTAGCCTGAGATATGGCAGTCAGGATTGCCAATGATATGTACAGGTCCTGACACATTATGGAGAAATGGGGCATCATTTGTCTCATCCCCACCGATACATTGAATTTGGAGGGGACAAAAGCAGAGGAAGGTGTAAAGGATAATGCAAAGCCTTAAATTAATGAGGTAATGGGGTTAGCATATTTCTGTCTAAGTGAGCTGGGGTCATGTTCCTAGAAAGAGCAACGTAGAAGAATCACCAATTGAACAAGCTCAAAGTGGAAACCAAGCAAACAGGCTGCATAAATCAACGTTCAGTTGTGTGTTATTGGTGGCAATTATTTCCTGGAGCCTCCAGTCCCCAGTGCCTCCTGCTTGGCCTAAAGATGCTTATTTAGCAGCCCCAAGTTTGACATCTTAATGATTTCCTTCCCACATTAAAAATAGGTATCTGCTGTGAAATTCATAGGTGTCATTAGTGTTTTTATCAAAACCTTTCTGTTCAAAGAAGCAAAGTAAGGACAAATTCAGAGATAAAGCCTCCTGTTGGAGTGGAAGAATTACCAGCTTGAGTCATGACAGCTGGTTCAAAGTCTTGGGTTCACCTCATCCTAACAGGGTGGCCAAGAACAGGGTGTCCCCTTGTCTGAGTCAAAAGAGAAGTTAGCTCCATCAAACCTCCTCATCTTGTCTTTGTGTACTATGTTTGTTAGGATGGGCATCTGTGCTTCCTGTTATTCATACAGGGGAGCCATGATGGCATATTGTTGCTATCACGTCCTTGCCTCTTTCTGGGGCCCTCATATCCAAGGGAGACTCTAGCTAGAGTTCAGGCTCAATTCTAAACACTGTACTCATCTGATCCCCATGTCCACTCTAGGCAATATTAGCATCTGCATCTGGAGAAACTGAGGCTCAGGCAATTTAAGTAATTTCCCCATGGTCACACAGCTGCTAAGTGGCAGAATTGGGATTTGGAACTGGACTCACTTGACTCTGAAGTCTGTACTTTCCCTATAGAGGGTACACCGGGGAACTTCAGATGACTTCTGAAGAGGTTTCTTCCAGCCAAGGAACCAGGCTTTTGAGAAGTGTGAGGACAGAAGGATCACACCCAAGGCTACTGAGCCTTGGCACAGGTCCCAGGCATGCTCTGCTCCTTAGCTACTCTCAGCAGAAGCCAATGAAATGATACTGAGGTTTATTTAGCTTATTGTACACTGTAGGGTACAGTGTACAGTACTCTGGTACTTGACATTGACTTCAGGAGGTGCAATGAGCACCAAAATGATGAGTACTGAACATAGGTTTTGGCAGGAAAGGGAAGCACGTCATGATGCAATTGATTCTAACTTGTGTGTCCAGGATCAGACACATGACAAGTACCAGGACAAAATTTTTCCTTCAAAATGTGCTCCAAATTGAACACATTTCAAAGCAATATCGCACCATGTACAACTATACTTTGGCAGTTAGGTAACTAGGCATCGAAAGAATATTGGGTTTTAAAGTCACCATTTTTATCTTTGTAAATTCTTGCCCTCTCGCCTCACCTCAACTTTCCTCCCAGAACATCTCCAGCATCCAACAGCCCATCAGCACTCTACTGCTCTTGAATAATAATCACAGGAGTTAACAAGTTAGCGGATTCCACTTTATTAGAGGCCAAGGAAGAACTTTTAGGGAAAGTGCATCTTGGTGACAGGACCCTGTCCCCAGCTCATTGTGAGGTAGCTTTGTCCATGGGGCAGAAATGCAAGTTTCTTGAACATCTACTCTGTGCCGGGAATTTTACACACACGGTCATCTGTAATCTCCAAGTCTCCCATCCGAGAAGCATTTCATCTTTCCCAATTTACAAATGAAAACATACAGCCTAGAGGTGAAGTGACTTGCTCAAGGTGACACAACCATAGAATGAGTGATTAGAAACAGGCTTAGAACCCAGGTTTGTGTGGCTGCAGATGCCCTGAATTCCCAGAATCACAGGGCTGCTCTTCCACAGCAGGCTCAGTCTAGGTGGGCAAAGCTCTGATTTTCACACCATGCTATCTGAAAAGCTGAAATGGCATCGCTTCTGCAGGTGTTCAAAGCCCCTTCTAGGACATTTCCAGCTTCAAACCAGAGGAGCCTCTCCTGGGTGGACTGGGTGTCTAAGTCCTTCCCTCGCCCCACCTCAGTGGGACAATGGATTGCTATTTCTTTCTCACATTAGCTCCTTAATTGCAGTCTCAGGAGGGGAAGGAGGAATGAATCCTGCCCACCAGATGTTGCGGGCATGCAAGTGCATCCCAAGTATACTTCTCATTTTTGCTGCTCCTTTTCCCCTTCCCCATTAGTAACCTCAGTGTTTTTCTGAACAGAAATCACTCCCGCCTGGGAGGGGACACTTCACAGCCCTCTCCATTCCCTCCCTCGACTCCTTCAACAGCAAATTAGAACTCCTCTCTGAGCCCCAGCAGTGCCAGGCAGGCATCTTAAATAAATGGTAATTAGTGCAGCCTGGCTGAAGCCTAGTGAGAAAGAAGGCAGCTCTGAAATGAGCACCTTTTAGCATCTGTTTGGGCCTCTCTTAAGGTGCTTATTACATTGCCATGCATGGTTGTTCATTCAGAGAGCTTTCGTACCCTGGTGGAGAGAGCACAGTTTAACTTTGGAGGCGCCCCCAATTTGAATCCTAGAGTTATCAGCTCTGCTATTTGGCTGACCTTTTTACCCTTGGACAATAGACTTGAGCTTTCTGAACTCCAGCTTTCTCACCACTTTAATTCTAGCATCACTTCTACCCTCATAACACTGGTGGGTTGAGTGAGATGCATCACGTCAAAGGGGGAAGCAACAACACACTCACACAACTGTGAATTATGGTAGAAAGCAGAACCCAGATGTCTGCATGGCTGGGTAGGTTTGTGGGGTGGGCGAGCATCTCTGCAGGGATCAGGAGTTCTCATCATCTGAAGAGCAGCCTCTAAGAGGGGTTGAGTTGTTCTGTGTGGTTTTGGAGAAAGAACTATGAGCAGTAGATAGTTCTATAAATATTCGATAGATGACAGTGTATTGCACCTTAAATAATAACCATGGTGGGTAAAGCTGCTGGTAGGTGGGAAACTTTCTGTGGAGAGCCATGGTTGGGATACATCTTTGGGGTTCACCTCAGGCAGTGGCCTTGGAGGACACCACATTCACAAGTCAAGAAGGAGGAAGCTGCCTGTTCTGTCACAAATGGACAGACCATTCAGAATTGATAGTATATTCAGGATTGTGGTGTCTTGCCTCTGTGAACCTCATTTTGTGTTAAAAGAGAAGGTGAAGCAGCTTAGAGCTCATGGTCTTCTACCTGAAAGATAGAAGGAAAGAAAAGCTTGGTGATTCCTTTCCTTTCTCTCTCTTATGAGGCCCAGGCTGTTAGGCAGCTGAGCAGCAACCTCTGAATGACTTGTATGTCCTCAGCTGTCTCTGCGTCAAAGGTGGAGGTGTTAAGTATCCGTGAATGTGAAAGATCAACTGAGTCAGTATGAGCAAATTGGGTTGAACTTTCTGAGCCTCAGTTTCCTTATCTACAGAAAGAAGTAGTGATACTTACCTCAAAGGCTTATTAGGATGAAACACAGTGATAGATGGGAAAGGCCCTGGTAGAGTCTGAGGAATGGCCTGATGTTCTTCACACCCTTTCTGAGCGTGCTGACAGCTCCCAGGTCATGGCACATTTGAGCCTTTGTGCAAATGTCTTTGTCTTCCCAAAGCCCAACTCGTATCTTTGTGCAGCAAAAAGAGCCATTATTTTCTTCTCTGAGAATCTTCTGTGGTTTAGGAACCACATCAGAGACTTTATACTTTTTTCCTCATTGAGTCTTCATATCAGGCATTCATCCCCCCATGCCTTTAAAGTTATTAAATTCTATCGAATACACTTATTAAGCATATATTATATTCCAGGCACAGTAATAGGTGCTGGGATGCAGAGATAAAGATCATGTATCCCCTGTCTTCAAAGAGTACTGTCTTACAAAGGAATTCAACTAGTAAACACAATTTGTAATATGAATGTCATTATTTCCACATTACAGATGCAGAAGCCAAGGATTAGAGAGGCATTGTTAAGACATTAAAGCAAGTTTTCATCCTAGTCTCCACTGTGTCTCCTTTAACTTTGCCCCAAAAGATGAAGTTCCCCATGCCCCTTGATTGAATTATATGCTGTCTGACTTGGACAACTGCATTTGGGAAGAAAAGAAAAGCGAGAGGGGGGAGAGGGTAGACAGGGAGCAGAGAAATGTAATTTTACTGACTTGCAGACCCTTTTAAGCAACTGACCTCATGCTCTGCAGAACCTGTTGAGCTAATAGCATGTTGGGGTGCCCAAATTATTAACATGTAATGGGGAAATGCATTCCTCAAATGCAAAGTAAAAGCACCTTGACTCAGAACTCTAGATCTCATTAAATGAGCTAATTCACCTACTGCTTAATTTGCTGGAAGCCCTATGAGTAATTAGGCTGCTGACATCTTCCAAAATTATATTCTTAATTGTTGCATTCTTTTGCATCACAATGAAGCTGGCCACCCTTCTTCCTAGGCTGCCTTCCTCCTCTCCCTGCCAGAGCTCTGTAGTGAGGCGTAAGTTTTGCATTTAGCACACTTACTATCAGGATGGTAATTAGGAGGGAATATTAATTAGAAACACAAGACCACCCTGGAGATTGAGCAGAATATTTGAAGCACTGGGTTTGATTGTTTTAATTTTTTTCTTGCTTTTTAAAAGCTAGTCCCGAGCCCTGAAATCTTGCAGCTGTTATGTTATAGGGCAGGCTCCTATTTCTTGGTATTTTTTTGTAACAATTTATAAGTGCTTCCTGGAGTGGTGCTGACTTGTTTTGGCTTGGAACCCACAATACAATATTTCATTCTTGAGATGTTGCTTCCATTTATCATAGTAGATGTGTGTGTATGCTACACACATGCGCGTGCGTGTGTGTGTGTGTGTCTGTGTTTATTCACTAAAAAAGGGCAGCTTCTTTTTTGTACACAAAAAGTACTATTCTAGAGAAAAGTGTTCCAAACCACTTCCTGGAGGACCATTGCAAACACATTTTGGGCTTGCTGTAGATAGATTCTCTAATTGCTTTGAATTTACTTTAGTACTTGACTGACGACTACTTTGAAGTGATTATGAAAAAATAAGAAGGCTTCTGCCAGGAGATTTGAGAAGGAACAAGTTTAGAGGAGACACTCTTGTTTCCAAGGAGTGAGGCTCCTCTTGAAGCTGTGTGACAGTGCAGATCCTGGCACAGAAAGAGTGGTGCAGGGGCCCTTGCTTGGCGCCTTTTATTTTGGTACTGTGCTGTCCTGCCTTGTTCTTTCCCACCGCCCGAGAACCGACTTCCTGGTTGCTGAGGAGCTGTTTAGCATTCATGTTTGTACTTTCTCCTTTCTCATCAGTTCTGTGCCAGCACCATGCTGTCTTCTGCTCTGCCCAGCAAGCTCATGGGCCACCTGGGATTCCCGTCACTCAGTGCCCAGAATCCTGGGGCCACATTGTGACTGCATCTCCATTGTGACTTTACATGAGGACATTGCCTTAGTGTTTGGGAAGAGACGCTTTCTGCTTCTTATTCCACCACAGGCTTTCTGTGTGGGCATGGACAAGCCATTAGAGGCTCTAGGCCTCTGTCGTGTTTCATATGTTAGAGGCCGGGGCTCCTTTGAGCTCCACATTTTCATGAATGTGTGAATCTTGTGAGTCAGAAGTCTGACTCAGGGACTGAGCACTTGAAGCTAATCTCTGTATGCTTTGCCTCAGGAAGAAAGACCAAGGACCTAAGCAAGAAATGAGAATGGGCAGGAGGCCCAATGTGCTCTGTGAAGGGGGTTGGATTCAAACAGATCTGACTGCAAGCCAGCTACACAATATAATAGCTCTGAACTCAGGGTCCTTGCTCTCCCCAAGCCTCCATTTCCTCTTTGACAAAGTTGGACCATGATACTTACCTCAGAATCAGCTCTGAAGATTAAAGGAGAAGATGTTGGGCAACGTGTCAAACACTGTGCCGGGCACACAAAGTGCAGAAGAAAGGTTAATTTCCATCCTACCCCTGTTCCTCCCCATCTCCTTGAGGTGTCAGAATTGAAGTCATAAAAGGAGAAAGCAAAATCAGTAACCAGTAGCAGAAGACGGGGAGTTAAGGAGAAAAATGAGAAGCCATCTGACTTCATTATGATAGAGAATTTTGCTCTTTTGAAGGCAGCTTTGGGAAGATGAGATCCATATGTTCTTCTTCATCTATGGTAGAATTTCTTGAAGATATCAGAACCACAACGAGAGAGTAGTACCGGTATTAGCCACTGCTCACTGAGCCAAGTTGTGGACTTACTGATACACTTAGACCAGCTCTACACCCAACAATAGCTTGGCACTGCCTTCATAAAGAAACATGCCAAAACTGAGATACCCAAGAAGGAATAAAGCTGGGATTGGAGCTGTTTGATTCTAACACTACCTGGGTGGTATTCACTAGTCCTACTGTACCTCTGTTAAATACATACTGCACAACCACAATAATCTTTTGAGTGAATTGCAAGCTAACCCTTTGGCTTTATGTGGGGGCTTTACCTAAAATGGATTCTGGTGGAAATGGCAGTTCCCTTTTGCATGCCCCAAATCTGGCACACAGTAGCTGCCTTCTTACTGAGTACCAAACATATAAATAGACAATGAGATAAATCAAACTTAAATAGGCCACCAGGGTAAAACCACACCTCACCCAAAGACAGAGCCAAAGTACGTGCCCTTCCTCACTGCCTGCAAATGCCATCTGGTCAGAGGAGCTCAGCACCTCTGTCCAGGGCTTGAGAGCAGGAAATGAAGGTCAACTTCCTGTCATGGAGGCAGAGAATATTCCATAAACCACACTTAATTTCCAAGGTGAGTTTTGACCTGAACATGAGAGTGATCTCTCACAGGTGCATGAAGTTTTCAAGAATGGATGCAGAGCTGACCCTCACTCACTTTTCTACTCACAGCCAATGGATCCATGTTGGCCAACCTGATGTTAGGCAGCTTTTTCGGTGGACCTGCCGTCTAGCCACCAAAAGCCTGTTGCTAGGTGATACAAACGCACTACATGTTTATGTGGAGGCCAGTCATGGAATGAGCTCTTGGGGCCACTGGTTTTCTCATTGAAGAGCTTGTGTGGTTCAAAATACACAAAAGCAGATGAGGTAGGGCAAGGAAGCTAACATTTATTGAACAGTATTCCGTTTTAGGCACTACCTTAGTCACCTCCAGTAAAATAACACTTACGACCTACCTAAAACTGTGACATATGTTGTCCTCACTTACAAATAGAAACAGCCCTGCTGTTTAATTCACGAGACTCATTTGCTCAGTGCTAAACTCATGTCAGGGGACAGTAGATGTGGCAGACAATTAGGATGTGATTTTTCTCTGTCATTCAAGGTATCAGTGATACTTGTTACAGCTTGTGTCCCCCCAAAGCCTCATGCGGTCATGGGGGTGCGTTTCAGAGGTGGCTGGATCTAGAGTGTGTGGTCCTGGGAGCAAGGCTGTGTGATTACTAAATCAGAACACTGATTGGTTTGGCATAGTTTAGGCTAGGATTAAGGGTGTGAGTGCCACACCCACCCTAAGACAGGCAGCCTGTGTACAATACAAGGGACAGAAAGAGGGCTAATGTGCTCTCTCCTTCCTGCTTGCCACGGACTGTTTCTTCTCTGTGATGCCTGTGCTATGCTGCCCTGCCTTGGAGCCACCTAACTGTGAACTGAAAACTCTACAAACTGTGAGCCAAATAAACCTTTCCTCCTTTAACTCTGGGAGTAGGGTATTTTGTCTCAGCAATGAGAAAAGTAACTAAGACAATGTTGTTTGGGTAAGAATGGGTATACATAGGTGAAAAGTATAGGAAGTTAAGATATTGAAGAATTACATGTTCTACCCATATGAGCACAGTGACATCACTGAAGGGACACTATTACTAACACAAGAGCATCTCCTTCCATCATTTTTTCTGTATTTTTGTTTCATTGTATTGTGTACACAATTTAGAGTCTTGCTCTTTTACTGATCATTAATTCATTTTCCATATTATTAATTCAAACTCTGTAAATATAATGCTTAATAACTGCATAATAACCTGACCAGTGGCTGTCTCTTGTAATTATTCTCCCTCTCCTCCTCCTCCTTCTTCATAGCTTATATTTATTGAGAGCTTTCAATTCATTTGCTGTTAAGTTAAATGTCACCCTGTAAAATCTTATTCAATCCTCACGGTAACCCTGTGAAGTAGGTTTATGATCTCTTTACATAGTTGACTGCATAGATGAGACACCTAGTGCACAGAAAGGTCAGATAATGTGCCCAAGGCTACACAGCTATTATGAAGTGGAACAAGAATTTTGTTTGGTTTTTCTAGAACTAAAGGTCTTTACTATTCCCATTTCCTTCTTGTTAGGCATTTTAGACTGATTCTAATCTTTCCTTGCCATATCCTTCTATGTCTGTATATATGTATGTCATGTATCTCTATTTGTATATGTGTTTCCATAAATATTTATAATATGTGTGCATCTATGTAGTTACTTTTCATTTCTTAAAATACATTCACAGAAGAAGAATGACTAAGTAAAAAGTATGACAATTCTGCAGACTCAACGCATACTGCCAGATAGCTTTCTCAAAGTTCCACCCACTTCCATTTCTGCCAGCCATGTGGGAGAAGGCGAGTTTCATCACACACTGTTAGAGGAGGAAGAGGGGGTGAAGCAAGAAACAAATGGCCATGTGTGGCTGATGGATTCAGATGCACACAGAGTCTGAGACCCCTGAGCTCTGGCCGATATGGTACAGGAGTAGCTTTGGGAGGTTGCAGGAGCCTCATGAGACAGAGGAGAGGGAGGGTGAGTGGAAATGTTAGACTCAGAAGATGTGGGCTTCAGACCCATCTCTAGCATTTCATGTTAGCTCTGATCTGTGGGTCTCCTGGTTTGTGAATTCACTTCATTTATTCTAATTGTTGGGGATGAGGCAGAATGGTGATGAGGAAGGCCTTTGGGAAAGTTAGGGTGTCACCTAGCCCCAAATGGTAGGGCTGGATCTGAGTGGCAAGGAGTTCATGGAAGAGCATTCCAGTCCAGGTGGCTCCTGAGCCAGGCCTGAAATCTGTGGCTTGTTCTGAAGACAGCAGGGACAGTGATCACTGGCAGCATATTGTAGCGGCTGGAGTTGGGGCCAGCCTGGCAAGCTTGGGAAGGACCTAGAGAACCTGAAGTGTCATTCTAAGAGTTTGAATTTAATTTATAGATAAAGGGATTCAGCTTATGGTTGTTCCCACTCCTGCCCTGAGGAGAGGGCCTTGATTTGATCTATATATTTAGGAGATGCCGCTGAGTAAATAGATATCTAAGGTACTAGGCCAGTGCTGAAGGGACTAGTCAGATAAGGTCAAAGTTATCAACCATACCCCATAAATAATCAAATGCACACACCTCTGTGTGTGTGTGTAGTCTAGCTAACATATGAACAGGTCCTCACTTTTAGCTGTCAAAATAGGACAAATGTAGCCATGATAAAAGTACATAAATTTTAGAAGGGGCTCAGAAGAAGGATTAAAAGATTTCTACTTACATTAGGGGTCAATAGGAAGAGTCAGGAAAACTAAAGTACCCTGAGTGCAATGCACAGGCACCCTGCAAGGAGGGTGAGCTTATCCCCCTTTCAGATATGGGTAAAATGAGACTAGGGTGGCCTAATCCACAGATTCAACACTATGCACTGTAACAGTGCTGCAGTTCGGTCAAGTGTGCCAGACCCTAAGTCCCACTCTGCTCTGGTGCCTGTTGAGATTTCCCAGAGGAAGTGACCTTATAGGTGAGCCTGGAAGCAGGCAACAGACATTGTCCAGCCAGACAATTATGCAAGAAGGCAGTGCCAGGAGGGAAAGATCAAAGACACTGTGTGATCCCTTTAATAATATACAAACCTCCTTTCATATATTGGAGATGAAGTCAGTCTATATATAGAGAGAAAGACACACACACACATACATCTGTATATATCTACACACATTGGAGCCATTACTCCTGCTAATTGAGTATTTACTATGTGTCAAGTCCTATTCTTAGTGCTTAACAAGTATTGACTCTTTCAATCATGCCTACAGCTTGGATTAGCCACTGTTATTATCCCCATAGAGGAGCCAACTGGAGACACGACATCCAGGAGTGAAGCTTGGAAGTGGCAGAGCCAGGATTTCCACTCAGATGTCCTGATTCTTCTTTGCATCATTGCCTCTAACCTGCACAGTTGAGGCTGGGACCCATTTTTCCCTGGCCCCCAAGGGAAGAAAGAAAATGAAGTCAGTCTGTGTTTTCTTTCCCTACAGAGGACACAAATGTCTTTAATGAAGATAGAGATGAACCAGGCTGATCCTTGGTTTTTATTTTTCCTAATGAAGGTGACAATAATGATAGTGACAGCCAGCCTTTCTGGAAGTGTGCTATTAACCAGGACCAAATGTGTTGTTGGCCACACCAGAGGGCAGGGAGTAGGTATGGTGCCCGAGGAGACTGATAATTGCCTGAGGTGAGGAATGCTGGTGTGGGTCATGCAACCCTTGCTAAACCATGTGGGCTTCAGCTACAGTGCAGTGGGGAGCCAAGGGAGGGTTCAAAGCCAGAGACTGCAGCAAACTCCATCTCTAGTGATTGTTTGGGGGAGGAGCAGAAAACTAGTGAATGGTTTGCTATGAAACCAAATGTAGTAATCGTGGTAATGCAGTTTACCCGGACTGAAACAGTGGCCATGGAAATGTGGAGAAGGGAATTGGCCCATGAATAAAGATCTTAGGGTTTAGTGTCAAATTGCACGTCACTGGGTGAGCCAAAGAGAGGTGTTCTGGATGGTGCCCATTTCTGTGTTCACAGATTACTCGTTTCCTTGCTTGGCTGGGAAGCTGTATCCTACAGAAAAAGTGTGTCTAATGTTGGGCTAGAAGCAACCAATGCACTTGTTTACTTTTCCTTTGCAGAGAAAGCTGCAAACTGTCACTAGTGATATGTACCAGTAATAAAAATCCAGTCCTCCCCTCCTCTCCCGCTTAAGGAGAAAAATTATTTTGCTCATAACTTTGATGAGCTTGATCAATGTTCAGATATCATCCCAAGCACAGAGGCACCCAGGCGCTGGAGAAATTATTAATATTTTACTGGTGGACTTGGTTGAGCACACACAATAAAAACAGGCTCAGTGTCATTGCACCTTGGAAAAGCAGATGGCAGCCAAGCAGAGCTGCGCCCAGCAGTTTGAAATTTCAAATTAAATCAATTTGGAGCTTTGCTTGTGCCTCAGGCAAGATTTCCCCTCAATGACGGAGACAGGAGAGGTGAACCTTTCTTTCCAGTGGCTGCTGAGTGGTGCCCTGCATTCTGTCATGCAGGGTGGCCTGAGAGCTGTGAGAGAAATGGGCTACTTCTGACCCAAGTTCCAGAGTACAGTCCACAGGAAGGAAGAAGCAGAGCAGCCCTGAAGTCTCTAGGATGCCATTGCCCCAGTCCACGTGGTGATCTAAGACCTCAGGTCTTGGCACTGTAGAGCCCTAATCCAAAGGGCTTAGCCTCAGATTCGACCTTGCCAGGATGTGGCTTGGCCACCACAACCTTGCCCAAGACAGAGATTTGATGTGCAGTCATCCGACTAGGGCCAAAGAGCCCACAATGTTGACAGTATCACAGTCCCCAGAGCTCTCACTGGCTGCCGGCAGAAGGTGAGCATGAATTTGCAGTGGTCTTTGAAGTCCTTAAGTTTGTCAAAAGCACATTTATAGTCTTATGGCCTGGCCAGCTTGGTTTTTATTTTATTTTCTTCATTCAGTCCTTTTACTTCTTTTCTCTGTGAGCCAGTGATGGGAGTTCATCTAGACTAACGAATGGTTTTCCACCCTGCCTGGGGACCATAATCATCTAGGAAACTTTGTGGTAATGCCTCTCCTCATGCTCTACCCTTGAGAGTCCAGGGCCATGAATCTGGGCTCTTGTTCTTAGCTGTACTCAGGTCAGTGCCTGAGACAGGACAAGCAGTCAGGCCACTGTGGGATTAAGCAAATTGAATAATACCCTAGCTGCTACATTCTTGCACATTGTGTTCCCTTGGGATCAAACACTCTTCTCTTTTCATCTCCTCCTCTTAATCTAAATAACTTCTGTCCTTCAGGACATGAATCACTTATCGCCTGCTTCCACTTCAGTCTGGCGATGTCACGCTGGCAGCCTCCTGCCCACCTGTGTGTTTCCCCACGCTCTCCATGTAGACCATCTCAGATTTAATGATCTGCTTGGGGACTGTCACCTTCCGAAGTTTGGACTTCTATACTAAATTGCCAAAGATATGTGACTTACACAACAAGCATTTCTTCCTCACAGTTCTGGAGCTTGAGAAGTCCAAGATCAAGATGGCAGTAGATTGGGTATCTGGTGAGGACCTACTTCCTAGTTCTGCTGATGATCACCTGTGACCTCACAAAGCAGAAGAGAGAGAGCAAACACCACGGGTCTTTTTATAGGGCACTATTGTTAATTCAAGGGCTTCCGCCTCAGGACTTCATGTGTCACAGGTGTGTTTTGCTTCATAATACCATCATGCTGGGGATTAGGATTTAATGGATGCCTTTGGAAGGTCAGAGGTGGATGGACCGAAACAGTGATTGTGAATTGTGAGCTTTTTACAGCTAGGACCAGGCCTTTATAGCCTCGATCTACACATCAGTTAGAGTACCAGGTACAAAGTAGGCAGGCAGAAAGTAATAGTTTTGTTTTAATGATAATGACTATTTCTGTATGTACCAGATAAAAACCAGTATATGATCTGCTGCTCAGAAAGTGAAAACACCACAAGCTTTGCTGGCTTTCCTGCCCTATCTGGATCAGATCTTGAAGTCTGCCCAAGAGGAGACCTCCTCCTGTTTGCTTCTCTAATTAGTTATAGCTTTTAGGTGGTGTCCCAAGACCTAAGCATCTAAGCTTACGAAGCTTTATTTGTGTGAGTGTGTGTGTGTGTGTGCGTGTGTGCTTGTGGTACTAGGGATTGAGCCCAAGCCCACTCTATCACTGACATACATTCTTAGCCTTTTAGGTTTGTTTTTGTTTAAATTTTGAGACAAGGCAATTTGAAACAAGTTGCCCAGGCTGACTTCAAACTTAATAATCCTCCTGCTTCAGCCTCCTGAATAGCAGGGATTACAGGTATATATCCGCATGAGTGGTTTGAAGTCCTTTTTTAAGTCAAAAATGATATGCCCTCTCCTGGATGCCATGAGAATAAATTTTATATGGTTAGTGTCCATTAGTTAAGAACTATGCACTAAAAAAAAGCTAATAGGAATTTGCTTATGTTTTTAAATAAAGATATATGTCATTATGATTTTTACTTACACTTAAATAGTATTATTCTATGGGTGTACATGCAATGTTTTTCAGATGATAGATAATGTTTGGTGTGGATATAGATTCATGTCCCTTTGAAGTAAGTCTAAAGCTTCTTGGGAAATCCACAGCCCCCCAAAAACTGGTGCCCCACACACCCAATTTGACTGTCAGGCATGCCTATTTGGGTAGCTGATTATTTTTATTGAATAATTAAAATGTAATATCTTTACACTCTCCATGGGTTCTAGCACCACCATTTACCATTTTCCCAAACGTGCCTGCTGCATTCCTTGGCATCCTCCCTAGGCCTTGAAAACCTCTGATTTGTAATCCCTGATATGAAATAACTAGACACCCCTATTCAAATGGGGTTATCTCCAATGTGTAAAGTACTTTGACATCTCTGACCTCATTTGAGCTTCTTGGTTACCCTTGGATGACATGAGACAACAGTATCCTGTTTTACAGACAAGGTAACCGAGACTCATATTGTTTGATAACTTCCCTAACAGGGCCAAATAAATTCACAGTGGCTGGAGTCTAGGCCTGTGGACTCCTAGAAAGGGGCTCTTTCACTCACACTACTGTCTTGCTTGTAATCAGCCTGAGGTTGTTATTGTCAATGGATACTCATCACAATCCACCCTGGTGAAGTGGGAGCAGAGGGCTGCCCTTCAAGGAAGGGAGGGTAGGAAGGCCTGCCTTCAACCTGGGGTCAGGCAACAGGCAGGGAGGCAGGTGAGAAAGATTGTGAATAGTAAACACATCCACGTAGAGGGAAAGCCAAGAATTATTGATAGCAGGTTGCAAAAAGCAGAAAGCTGAAGACAGGAAGGTCTAATTTTTCCTTGCTTGTGCATAAATAAAATCACCTGTAGAACACTTGCTTTGTTTTGTTTTTCACCTGTAAATGGCAATGATGACTTAATGTCCACCTCCCTGGTTCCCCATCATAAGGCCAAACTGAATCACAGAGGCAAAAAGGTTCTGAAAACTATAGAGTGAATGATAACAGAAGGCTTTCAGATAATACTTTTAATGGGTCATTAATTTTTCATCTATGTAGTCATTGTCTCTCATAGAAAATTTTGGTTTCAGTCAAGGAGTGGGGCTGAATCCCTGAGACAGACCTCAAGGGCAGAATAATTTGAAGATTGCAAGGCAAGTTTCCGCAAAGGTCACTGGACCACGCCTCTGAGCTGTCCAAGTTGCTCGTGGATAAAGAGTGGCTATGTTTGCCAGTCTGTTAGATGAGGGGAGGTTGAGTTGAAAATTGAGTGGCTATGGGCTTTGGATTTGAAGGAGTGTATTTCCTCTTCTTGAAGTTTGAGTACCTGGTTTCCATGGTATTTTCTGGGTAACCTATTGATTTCAGCTCAAATTCTCTCCGGAGGCTACAGGTAGCCAGCAATAAGTTTTCCTAAAGGACTGTAGGTACCCTTTTCTCAGGCTCTGGATTTCAGACTTGATTGTGGCTTCATAATATCTCGGCCAGGGGCTCTGGGAAATTTTGTGAGGGACATGGCATGTCTTGCTCCAGATACACTGTGCTGTGGGAGTTCATGGGTGATCCCACTGGCAGGCTCTCCTGCTTTGGAGAGGACCAGGGACTGTTGGGTTGTGATGTTCTCTACTCAGGCTTCTGTGGCTGTTTCAGAAGCAAAGCATCTTTCACTTCTTGCTGGGATCTGCTTTTCTTTACACTTTTAGGATTTATTGACTATAACTTCTGTCTTGGCCCATTCAGCCTGCTATAAGAACCTGTAAACAGCATAAATCTATTTATCACACTTCTGGAAGGTGTACATCCAAGATCAAATGCCTTGTGAAGGCCCTCTTCCTAGTTGATGGCACCTTCTTATTGTGCCCTCATATGGCAGAGGGAGTAAGAGAGGCTCTGGGGTCTCTTTATGTATTTGTGCTCATTAAGAACACTATTCCATTTGTGAAGCTGCATCCCCATAACAGAATTGTTTACCAGAGGCTCCACCTCTTCTTAATACTGCCACATTAGGAGTTAAGATCTCAACACGTACATTTTGGAAGGACACAAATATCCAGTATATAGCAGATCCCAAAGCATGACACTGATGTAAACTGAAAAGATAACAAATCCCCATTTAATGAGAGCCTATCCGGGCAGAAAGGTAACTAGGTAGAAACTTGTTCTCCAAAGTGCTATATGAGGATTGTTGATTTGATTGCCAAGAACCAAATGACACAGCATATTTTAAAGTGCTTTATAATCTTATATGTAAAGAAGCTGCTTCTAACTTATCTCAGTCTGAGGAGCTGCTTTAAAACATCAAGAAATTTTATAATGTATGATAGTGGCTAGACTTGGTCTTTTGTACCTGTTATTTAAGAAGAAACATGCTGGCTAAAAGCTTCAATGAGTATATAGTGCTATTTTAAATGAACTTGGATGTTAAATAGATACAAACATTAGGTAAAGAGGCAGGCATGTATTAACATTTATGGGGCTATACACATACATCTGAAAATATCAATTTATATATTGGTAAGGCATATTTTTTTCCAATTTACAGACAGTGCTGGACAGATATATAGATTCTTGAATGCTTTGTAAAAATTTCATGGTTCTTCTAGGTGCTGTTACCCACTGGCTGAAAAATATTGAATTCTTAAATTAGGCTTGCCAACTCTTTAAAAAGTGAGTATAATGTGTATGATGATTAGGTAAACAGACTATTCAATCTTTTCTTCAATTATTCCAGTTAAACAAGAATTATGCTGAAAGGTATAAGAATTTAACTTGTCATTGCTTTGCCTCTGGTCACCAACAACTCAGCAGCACACAAATGATACAACTTTATGGAGTTGGAAGGGATTTTAAAAGTAGAGGTCTTGAGAAACAGTGGAAAGAACTAGATTCATCGTGGACCACATCCCGTGGTTGTTTCCAAATTGTGTGTCTTGAAGAAATTTGGGATTCTCAGCCTCAGGATTCTGAATTGAAAAATGGACACAAAAACATCTCCTTCACAACATCATGGTAAGGATCTCCATATGGTAGGCATCTGACAAAGAGCAGCTGTATTCTATCCCACTCAACATTTTGTAGATAAAAATTGAGGGTCCCAAAGAGTGAGACATAAAGGGGATGTACACACACACACACGCAATGTTTGGCAGTGTGAAGATCTCCTGATTCGTATATCTGGGTTCTACCACGTTTTCAAAATTTATTCTTTCTGGCGGCTATACTCAAAATAGTTATCCTAATTTACTAGGCTGGAATTGGCAATGGGCCAATAGACAGAGGTTTGTTTTTTTAACAAGAGGAGAGAACAACCAACTGCATCTTTTACCCAGACTCTCAGAATGGTATTCAGTAAGTTTCTTATTCTGAGAACTTTAATGGAGGGGTCCTGCTCCCTTTGCCTTCCCTGATTCTGCTGCCACTTGGAAAGCCCTGTGGTTCACAGCTAATTAAAGAGGGATAGAAGAAAATTATACCTCTGCTGATGCTATTGTTTTAGTCTATCTCAAAAGCTCCTTAATAGCAAGGCAACATGCAGTGGACTGCGAGGAGGTCTCAGTGGCAGAGAGGGAAGAGGAGGCCCTGCAACGGTTTCCATGAGCTCACTGCCACTTCGTTACATCACCTTTACACTTACTGTCATTAAACACACATGCATGCGCACACACACACACATGCACATACTCAGGCACACACACTTGCTCTTTCAGATAATATTCCAGCATTTGCCAAGTCCTAGGAAAATAAGGAGGCTCTGAAGAGAACAAAATACCACTGGTAATGTGTTTTTATTACATTTCTGGCACCATTTTTTCCTTTTCATTTCCTCATTTATTACTACAAGATGCATGTGTCCCCATTTTATATGAAAATACTGGAGCTTCAAGGAGTTAAATTTACCTAGCTAGTAAGTGTCAAAATTGGGATTCAAAACCAGACCTTTACCACCGTCATTCCTATCAGCATTATAATTATCATTTACCATCTTCATTGAAATGCCTAACATTTGTTGAGCACTTACTATGACTTGACCCCTCTTTTAAGCACTTTGAACTTTAAAAAATATACTTTTTATCGATTTAACCAAAACCTTATAGTCACGATTACTGTCTCCAAACTTTCTCCAGCTGATGCAGCTGGCAACCTGTTAAACTCCAGAAGCTACCATCTTAACCACATTGCTATGTTTAAATCCTAACCAGATATCTTCCAACTATACGTCTTGCTTTGCTAGGGCTTTTTAGGGCTGGTAGGCCTTTTGAGAGGCTTGTGGGAAGAAGATAGGCATATCTTCTTGAGCCATACAAATGACACATTAAAATGGACCCAGTTCAGGCATACCAAGGTGAAAATCTCCCCAGGTGTTGACAGTATTCATCAGAGCATAGTAGACTGCATAGTGTTGCTGTGTAGCAATACCAGGTACAGTTCATGATTAAATAGGTAAGTTTATATGGGTCTTCTGGATCTCTTGTTGTTTGACAAAGCAAGATATATTGTAATGTGGTCTAACAGTGTAAGCAGATGACTACTCATAAAGAAAGGCTTCGGATGGTCTGTACCTAAGGACGGCACTAATTAACAAGACATGGGCAAGACGGTGTGATCAGCACTGAGGACAGCTCCAGCATCCTTGGGGCTCTCACAGCACTGACCTGGAATTTGCTCCTCTGTGCTGTGCAGTTAGCTCTTCCCTGAGACGAAGCTTTGAAAATTCCTGACTTTCTTGAGTGTGTGTTTATTTGTGTGCCTGTGCAGGAGCTATTAAAGTTTTTTTGTTTTATTGAGGTAAAGGCACATGAGAAATACCATTAACAAATGTTTATAGTATTGCAACCTAAAGGTACATTGTTCAACAGGTATATAAAAGGATGCTCAGTATGACTTATCCATAAAGAAATGCAAATCAAGACCATAATAAGATGAGTAAATTCGATGTTCTTTCCATTGAGTTAAAATAGCGGTTCTTAACTTTTTCAGTTTATGTGCTCTTTCAAAAAGGGCATGAAAGTGATGTCCAGAAAAAAAATTAGAAATTTATAGAGGCACAAAAAGTTTTATTTGCCATAAACAATAAACTTGAGAAATTTGTAGGAAAATGGATCCACCTTGAGACCATAATGTTAGGTGATGTAAGTCATACACATAAACTTAAATATCACATGGCTTCTTTCATATGAGAAACCCAAAGTATAAATAAGAACAAAATTGAGATAGGTAATAGGAAATAGGAGATAGATCTTTTGCAGATTGGAAAGGGATGAAGAGATGGAAGGAGAGGGGAGAAGGGAGGAGAAAGGGGTGGAAAAGAGTTAAGATGTGTTAGGTACATGAACCTACCCCCCGTGAGGGATGTATTCATTATGCATTGAAAACATGTACTAAAAATATAAAAATTGAAGAAATTTTACCTAAATTTAAAAATGATAAAAGACCTCCCTGGCATACTGTAAGTTTAGGCCTGTTTCAGGTAAGCATTGCTGTGTAACATATTGCCCCAAAACAACAATGTCCATCAACAAAGTCTTATTTCCTGCGATTTTCAGGTTGACCAGGTGGTTCCCACACTGGTGACTGCTGGACTCACCCATGCACGTGGAAGGGTTGGAGCTGGTGCATTCCAGGTGACCTCACTGCATGCCTAGACGCTGGTGCCAGATGTGAGCTGGCTAACTTGCTGCTTCTCTGTGTAGCATCTTATACTCCTGTAGGTCACCCTGTCTTCTTTATGTTGTGGTGATAGGGTGGTATTTATCCTACTAGGGCTTCATCTCTCTAACTCACTAACTAGCAGTTCTCCTACATTCTGATGGTCAATACATGTGACAGAGTCCAGCCCAGATTCAAGAGGTCAACTCCTTGTGAAGGAAGCTGCACAGACTTTTTAGGCATCTTTGATTTATCACAGCCTCCTTAAAATAACAGATCAACATAAGCCACGATAAGCAGTCCAGTCCTCCCCAGCTCACTACTCCATAGAACACTGGTGTGTTTTGTATGTTACCTCTATTATAATATTAACCCATTTATGCATGGAAGAAGCAATTATTTAAGACCACTTGTGAGCCATCCCAAGTGCCCATTTGTCTAAAGTTTACATCACCTCATCAAGTTATTATAAGAATTTTATCAAATTTCATCATCTCTCCTACTTAAAGATGAAAACATTGACTCTCAGAAAGATGAAAAATTTAGCTCAATACACCCATCAGTTCATGGTGGTCCCCCACTGCAGGGTCCTTTCTCATGTGCTCTCAGTCTGCTGCTTTGCAGCTCTCTGTCTGCCTGTTTCCCCTCAAGTTCCTGAGTACCTGAGGACATGACCATACACTTTTCCCTTGCACATTACTGGTCCATGGTGAACATAATGGTTCCCAGTAAATTGTGTTGGGGAGATTGATGGGCTTCCAAACCATGGCTGCTTTGTTTTTTCTTCTGCAATCATCTCTAGTTTATGTTGTCAGAGCCCTTGTGGCAGAGAATAATACAGTTGGAAATAGTACCCAACCTTTATAAAAAGCTTACTATATGCCAGAAACTAAGAATTTTTGCCTAAGTATTTCATAGATCCTTATCATCTATGTGATATGTATTTTTATTTATTTATTTATTCATTCATTTATTCTTGGCAGTGCTGGGAATTGAATATACCACCTTACAGAAGCTAAGCCAGCACTTTGTCACTGAGCTACACCAGCACCCTAGTCCTATGACCTTGATTTTACATACGAGGAGTTAGAGGGTTGGAGAATAGAAACAGATTGCCCAAAGTGATGCACCTGTTAGGTGACAGAGCTGAACTTGAACTCTGGACTCTGCCTCTTTAGCTGTATTCTTGGTGACTGGATGAGTCAATCTACACAGCCCTATTGCTTTTCTGAGTTCTTTTGTGGGGTAAGAAGAGTTTACAGATTTATGTGAAAGGTAACTTGCTTATAATGGAACTTTGCACCTCCTACCAGATAAAAAGGAGACTTGACACTCGCCATGATCTGGCTCCAAAGGACCTTTCTAGCCTGTTCCCCTCCCTCCTATCTCTATGTTCCTGCCACAGTGCTCCTTTTTCTGGCATGGACTCTACTACCCTACCATGTCCCTTTGCCTTTGCTAATGAAGTTTCCTCCATTCTTCACACACTGGACTTCTCCGTCCTTAGAACTGAAGTGATTATTCTTTGGTAAAAGGTTTATTTCTCCAGTTGCCATCATTATCTCATTCTCTGTGCTTCCCCAGCAAATAATGCATGCCTTAATTTTGCCTGATTCCACCCCAATTCACCATTTAGTGCTTATCTTCCAGAAGGCAGTGAACAACTTCCTCACTTCATCTCTCCTTCTTTCTCTTTTTTTTTTCCAACTGATTTCACATTTCTGCTCTGTCCCAGACGCTACACTACAGCCTGACTATAGAAATAACTAAGATACAAACCCTGCCCTCAGGAAACTGTTCAGCACAGATAAGTCATTGAATAAGAATTATGTGGACAAATTAATGAGCTTGGGGTGTAGGGGGGATTCAGGGTGTAACAATCATAATCCATACCAGAAACATGGGCAGTAGACATATTGTAGACACTTGGTAGAGACTCCTTTGTTTATTTGCTCTATATACCACAATAGCCATAGGTTCAAATCCTGCCCATTCTCTCTTGGTAACTTTGAGCAAGTCGCTTTAGCTTTCTGATGCTCAGTTATTACAGCTGTGAAGCAGAATCAATAATCCTGATCTCAGAGGGTTTCTGTGAAAATTAAATGTGTAGCAAATGCCTACGGTAAGAGCTGGATATATTTTTGCATTCTAAATTCCTCCTGAAGTTAATTTCAGAAAGAATAAGTAGCAATCCTAAGCACATTGTTAGATGAATGAATGGATAAATAAGTGAATTAATAAGTGAATGAATGAGGCACTTGTCAGTGGGGTAAACTCCAGGGCCTGAGGGCACAGACAGCTCCTGCAGGGCGAGACAGCGCCAAGGCTTCCAGGGCACGGCAGCCCTAGAAAACACCCTCTCCAGCTGCCCTGCTCCCGCCCCAGAGGCCAGAACAAGGCTCCTTCCTTTGCAGGGGGCCTGAGCAGCTTGTTTTTCTCCTCTTTGTGTTTGGGGATATGTGATTTTACTGTCAGCATGGTGTTTCTAATGAAAGGCAAATGGTGTCCAATGTGACTTGGAAAAAAATGTACCAACAACAACAAAATTATATGTTCTTTTTTCCTGTAGCATTCGCAGGGAGAATATGTGACTTGTTTGCTGTCAATACGGCTTATAATGACCTGGTGCGCAGAAGCACTGCCAAGTGTGTGCGGCATTCATTATACACGTGTATTAAATGCAACGCAATAGGAGTTTGGCAGTGGCCGGATAAGCACCGCCCTGGGGCTAATGGGCAGTCACAGTGCCTCCTCCCCTGGGGTAATGAGGTGGACAGGGAAGTGGACAACAGCACAGGCCTGCAGTGGGTGTCTGGAGTCTTCTGGGTGATCCCAGGAGACACCGAGGGGAAATCTTAGAGATGGAAGGGTGCTCAAAGATACATTTTTCTCTCCACAAGACAAAATTATCCAGAAAATAGTTCCTGAGCACCTGCTAAGTGCCTGGCTTGGGAACAGGCTCCAGGAATAAGAAGTTCATAGGTTAGGAGGCAAAAGTGATTAGAGAGAGAGGGAGAATGATAATGCACAGCGATAAATGCTGTAGCATGAGGTGGTATCAAACAGTAGAGGGGGAGGACTGCACCGACCCAGTGCCACCTCCTCTGAAATGCCCTCCCTGGCCCGTCAAGGAAGGAGGAAATGGAGGATGAAACTTAGGGGAAGAGCAGTAAGAGTGGACATTTTTAAGGTGGAAACTTACATGAGAAGCCAGATGTCTTGATGGAAAGAATCCATCAAGAAACACAAAACTCTTGGTGGAATCTGGGAGGCAGACGGGGGACCCAGCAAACATTTCAGTGATGCACTGGTCACCAAAGGCATGGGCATAGCTGTTGATTCCAACTGTGTCTGAAGAAGACATTGGCTGAACATTTTCCAATTTTCCTCTTTAGTGCTGAGATGATCAGAGAAAGGGGTATATCCGCTGCCTAGGTGTTGAAGATTATTGGAGAAAATGGATAGTTGAAATTATTGTTGATGAAAAATGTCTCTGAAACATACACCATACTCATGTAAAACAGGAATAGTAATAACGATGATGATCTTTATTATGAAAGTACTGTGTCATGCAGATACAATGCTAATCATCTTCTATGTGCTACCATATTTGGTTTTCACAACAAAACTCTAAGGTACTAGAAAGATCCTATTTAAAGATGAGTAGAAGAAACCTAGTGAATTAAGGCAATTTTGTTCAAAGCCCTCTAGCCAAGCAGACACATAGCAGACACTTGACTTCTGAGTTCACCCTTTTAACTACCAAATTGCTGAGCCAGACTTTGGAACAACCATGGCAGGTTGGCATCCGCTCCAGGCGCCCTCACCTATACCCGAATTCGTGAATACTCAAGTACATTGCATAAAATGCCATGATATTTACATACAACCTATGCACATCCTCCTGCATGCTTTAAATTACTTCCAGATTATTTATCACACCTAGTGTAATCCAGAGGCTATGTAAACAGTTGTTGCACTGTGTAGGCCTTCACTGCTTGGATTTAAGTCCAAGCCCACTTGGCTCACTTATTGTCTGAACTCAGCCTCCAGTGAAGAATGAATCTTGCTGCTCATCTAGTAAGTTTTCAGAAAAAAAGAGTGTGGGTCTGAGTGGCAAATTTTTGTGGATTTCTGACATGCTTGCTGCCATTCCTACTCTCATGAATTTGGGGGTTTGTAGAGATTCCAAGAAGTGCCTCTTGAGGATACTCAGATGTACTGTAGGTCAGTGTGGCAGGAGGGTGGGGCTCAGCTGGTCAGAGATGATGCCAGGTGGCTGAGTCAGGCCAAGGAAGCCTGATGTGTCCCAGATCGGAGCCAATTGATAAAGAAAGGAAGTAAATTTAAAATGTCAAAGGTTCTTTCATACTACCTTATAAAAATTATATTGTGTGAGGGGATGCACATCCATGTGCACGTGCACACACACACACACACACACACACACACACACACGCAGTAGTTCCTTGGCATCTGGTCCAGGACCCCTTGTCTGTACTAAAATTATTGGATGCTCAAAATCCTTTATAGAAAATGGGATGGTATTGACATATAACCTATGTAATCTTCCTGTATCTTTAAATCATCCCTAGATTGTTTATAATACTCAATGTAATTTAAATAGTTCCACTATATAGGTTAGAAGAAAAAGGCCTGTATATGTTCAGTACAGATGAATTCTTTTAAAATATTTTTAATCTGCAGTTGGTTGAATGTGTGGTTGAAGAATCTGCAGATATGGAGGACCAACTGTCTATAATGTAGATTATATATACACATACATACATATATATGCTATAAATACATGCATATATTATCTGTACACATATACTGCCACAGTTAAAAACTTGAATACATGTAGGTATACATTTTACCAGGTAATCTGTATTCAACTCCTGTGTACCAGGACTACACTGTGCATTGACAAGCATTATGTTACTTAACCTCCACAATTACCTGATGAGCTAATTATTATTGTCTTATGTTTTCAAATAAAAAACCCCAGGCTCAGAGAAATTCAGTCACCCCTCTCTATCTCCTCTAGACCTATTGGTTAACAGGTGATTCTTTACTCTTATCTGTTGCTACCTATCTGTATGTCTGAATTCCTGGCTTCTCTGTGGGCTTTGGAGGTCACAGCTGGAGTCTGCTCATTTACAGTCTCTGTGACCGCCCTCTCAGTCACACTAAACACTTGTGAATGCTTGTGAGATGAAGGAATGTATTGCCCATATATTTCAAGGAGAGTTAAGCAAGACCCTGCCTCCCTAATCAGCCTCCAAAGAGTCCTCCCTTGTTTGAAATCTATCATGTAGAGCCTGTCTAGTTACTTTTCTTGTTGCTGAGACAAAATACCCAAAGTTATTTAGCTCACAATTTGTTGAGGTTTCAGTTCATAATCGACTGGCTCCAAGGCCGGGTGGCATTACAGAGGAGAAACTGTTCATGGCAGGTAGAAGACAGCAAAGCAACAAGCGACCATAGCAGCTTCTTTCTGTCACTTTTATACTCTATCTAGGCTTCTGGGTTAGGGCGGTGCCAAACCAATCAGTGGGCTGATTTAGCAATCACACTCCCTTAATCCCGGCATCACACACTCTACATTCAGCCGCCTCTAAAAAAGCCCCACCTATGACTGCATGAGGCTTTAGGGTGACACCTCGACACAAACCATAACAGTGTCATTTTCTCTGTCTGAATAAGTCATCAAGTACTGTCTCATGTGAACTTCCTTTTAAAAAATTTAATTGATATGTAGTAATTGTACATATGTATGAGGTACCATGTATATAAGTATATTGTATAGTGGGTGAATCCGGTCAGTTAGCATATTTATCCCCTTAAACATTTATTACTCAGAAGGAGAGACTAGAAGAGCAGTCGCCAGAGACTAGGAGGGTTTCGGGCTGGGCAGAATGAGAGAGATTGGTCATTGTACATACAAAGTTACGATCAGGTAAGAGGAACCAGTTCCAGTATTCTGTAGCCACTAGGGTGGCTATAGTTAGCAATCACATATTGTCTATTTCAAATGTGAGAAAAGTAGATTTTGAATATTCTGCATGTCCTGTACTATTATTTCTCTTAATATTGAATGCCTGCATGAAGTTCCTTTTTCATGAATTTGCTTCTGTCTCCTACTGGTCTATGAGTTTATTAGGAGTAAAAGGAAATAAAGGAAATATTTGTTTACTGAGCTTGCATATCGTGCTGGCACCACATCAGGGCCAGCACATACATGGGTTCCTTTTACTATATCTGTCTTTTACAGGACAGAAATTGGGGGCTGAGAGATTGGAATAGCTGGAGTGACAGCACAGAGCCAGGACATGACATAGCTGAGGTTCAAAGCTAGGTCTGTTTGACTCCAAAGCCTCGCTAGTCTCATCCCTCCTCTCCACAGCCTCTCATGTAGCAGGACCTGATGGCACTGAGCCTGGGCAGCATGGAGTGCTGCAGGGAAATGCGCTCTGGCATCTCTGGAAGCCATGCAAGGTATGCCAGAGAGATAGGAACAGTTGGTGAACAGTTGGTGAATGGCTATTTTTATGCAAGGGTTGCCTAGAGAGAGGGGAAAAAAGAGTGGAAAAAAACCTGTTTATAAAGAAGCTACAATTAATAAGGTCTTTGTTAGCTTTTTGCATTTAGATTTTCAAGTCCATTGCTTTGGGTTTGAAAAGAAACAGAAAGGTCCCTGAGGAGCCAGGCTCCCCAGCTTCCAAGGCGTGAAGGCATTTAGGAAACTATTTCAAGCCAGGGTGTGTGGAGGATTTTAATTATTCAGCAAGAAGCGCAAAGATGCTCTGAATTCCTTTGGACAGCTTCCCCTCAGATTGTTTATGCTGTGGCATGCTTAGTGTGGGTGCTGAAGGAATGCAGGGTGGGACAGGAAAAGAAAGCTCCTCCCTCCGTGCATCTCAGAGAACCATGCTGCTCCAATCCCTTGTCCACCGCCTTCCATCTCTCTCAGGCCTCTGTGTCCTCTTCTATCTGTAAGACAGGAATAATAGTATCCATCCTAATGAGTTATTGTGCACGTGCAAAAATTCCATTTAGAAATGAAAGTTGGCTTTTGTAGAGCACTTCACTTTCCTTCTTTTTGCACATATATTCATCCTGTTAGCATTTAAAATATGTATAACAATAACAGCTGCCATCTATAAGTGTACTTAGAAGATTCTTGGTAGATCCCTATTTTGCTCTGTTGGACCTTTGCAATGAGCCTATGAAGGAGATGCCACCACCACCCCCAGTTTTCAATTGATGTGAAGGCATCTGACTGACGTCTGTAAGAGACACGGTCAGCAGGGGGCGCTGCTCTGGACTGCACAGTTGGACCTTCTGAGTGACAGCCCCTGGGTTTGGAGCTTCCTGCCTACACTGTGCCACGATCCTCATAGCTGTCAAACAGCTAACATGAGGACAGGTATTCTGCTATGGTTGAATTTGTGACCCTGCCCTCACAGAAAATAAGGAGACATTGGAATCCTAGCCCCAGGACCTCAGAATGTGTTCTTGTTTGGAAATGGGTCTTCACAGAAGTAATCAAATTAAAATGAAGCCATTAGAGTGGGTTGTAGCCAGTATAACCTATGTCCACATAAAAAGGGATTCCGTGGACACAGAGACAGAGATACATGGTGGGGAGACAGAAGAAGATGGTGAAGTAAAAGCCAAAGAGGGAGGCCCAGGACAGATCTCATGGCCCATAGAAGTAAGCAACTCTGTCATTGTCTTAACTTTGAACTTCTAACCTTCAGAACTGAGAGCCACTTCATTCCTGTTGTTTAAGCCACCCAGTTCGTGACACTTCTTGGCTAGAACACCAAGAGTTATTCCAACCTCCCTGTATAGATGAGATGTTAGAAGAGGAAGAGATGGAGGTGACCTGCTCAGGCTGACGAACGGACCACCGATGCTGAGATCTGCACCTGTACCCTGTGTGCTCCTGTATACTGCTAGTTGGGAAGCTCCTTGGGGGGCAGGCACTCCTTGGCCTTGCTCACCACGTCCCCAGTGTTTACATCAGTGCCTGGCACAGCATAAGGCAATACTAGTCCACTGAATGAATAAATTAATGCTCTTTCTGGCAATTTACCCAGAGCATCACAACTACATTAAGATCATTAAGGAAGAAAAGCACATCACATTGGAACATGAGTTCCAATAACTCTTGGTAGTTGTCACAACAAAGAGTTTCATACTTTGTATTCAAATACCCTTCCCACAATTAGACACTTATAATTATGAACACATTTTCAAATAAACTCCTTGGGAACTTTGTTTAGTTAGTTGTCAGGTGCAAAACTTCAAGATGCTGATTCTTATTTTACTTGGAAACTATCAGTTCATCCACCTTTCTCCCTTTTTGGTTTCTCCCCATGTGGCAGTGTCATCACATGATTTTCTATCTACCTCAGGGACCCTCCTCAGGCTTTTTTACTGATTCTTCCTCGTTTTTTCGAGCTCTAAACTCTGGACTTCTCCAAGATTCTGCTTTTCTGTCTAGGCTCCTTTGGGAGCCCCATCCTGCCTTGTGTCTGTCTAAAGTACTATCTAAGTGGTAGCAATAACCACACATACCTCCTACTTAGACTTCTATATTTAACAATCTACTTAACATATTTACTCCGCTATCTAATACATATGTCAAAGTTAATATGTATTGATTTCTTAATTTCTCCTCTTACCCCATATGAAATATAGCTCTACCCATAAGTCTCCCCACCTTAGCAAAGGGCAAGTTTATCCTTCCATTCTTAGGTTGAAACCATGGAGTCTTGCTTAACTCCTTCCTTCTGTCTCATCTAATATCCAGTCATTCAGCTAATCCCATTTATGATACAAAAACAGGGGTCTGGAATTTGGCTACCTCCACTGTTCTCACACGCTTTTCTGCTTAGAAGATTGCATTAGCTTCTCACCTGATATTTTGCACCCACTCCCATACAATCTTCTCCATTTATCTTCCTGGGTAGTACTGTTAAATGTAAATCAAAACACATATTCCCCTGGTCATGAAAGAGGAGACCACACATCCACATGGAATTGAGCAACTACAGGTTAACTGTTTTATTGGGCAACTATGGGTTAACTGGGTAACTATGCTCTTTGTAGAATGCACCTGAATAACCTGAACCAGAAAGTTCAGCCAGAACTCTCTGGCCACCCCCAGTTTCTCTGCTTTGTGTAAATCCTGCTTGCTATATTCTCAGGGAAACTCCAATAAAATTAAGCCTTGTAGATGTAAAAAGAGGTCTATAAAGAAGAGCAAACTGGTATTCAGAGCTCTCGAGAGGGACAGGAGTCACTTGTTGAACCACCGGCATTGTTAAAGCCGCTTTTTGCTCCTAACTCCGTGTTTGAGTGCTCTGTTGGGCACTCACAGTTTCCTGCTGGAGTCACAATCTTCAAACACACCTATACAACTGAGCTCCCAGCCACTTCTTTGACTTCGTTTCCTTAGTTTCTCCATGCACTGTATCGTACTCAGTTGTACTTACACTGTGATCAAGTTCATAAACAAATGACTATTTGGTGGGCCCATGATTTTTCTGAGGGAGTCATTTCAGGTGAATTCTTTGAATAACCAAACTTTCCTCTATAGTCACTCCACAATTCTCTTTACATTCTTCCTGAGACAGGAAGACCACACGTTGGTCAACTCTTTGTTAAAATATTGAGTTCATTTGCATATTTTTTTCATTATGATCTTTTCAGCCAGAAGAGCAACCTACCTAAAGTGGTACAAATGTCATCGTAGGTTCTTGGCAGTTTTGGTCAAGCTCTGAATGCGGCCTAGCTCAACTGTATGGTTGCAGGAAGGTAAAGGGTGCTGCATGTCTTCGCTTAACTTGGTTCCTTTTAGCCCTTCCTGTTTTGCCCCCTGCTCCTATAGCCTGACCTCTGTAGAGTGCTTTAGTGGCTTCCTGTGTTTTAAGGCTTCTAGGTGAAGCCGGAAAGAAGGAGAGTGAGATCAGGCCGGTTTTTTCCTGGTACCCTCCCACTGAGATCCCCTTGAGCCAGCTGTCCCTCACTTATCACCAGCACTTCCAAGGGGGCTGTTCTACAAGACTCTGTGGTTTCTGGTTCTCCTCCACTTCTTCCCTTCTAGGGGGTGCTAAGCTCCATAACCATCAGCTCTGGGTTTCTGCCCCATCTCTCAGCTTTCTTTCTCTTGCCTACACGTTTGTAATTGGTCCTTCCTGTAGCTGTTCTTACTGAGTGTGCACCAGTTTCTTGCTGGAACCCTGACAGTCACACCTGGTGATCTATAAGTGTTCTCCAGAAATAGTATATATTTGATCTTTGGTGATCTTTGGTGACAGTAGATTCCTTTCCTGATCAGGACTGGTTGGCTGAACAGGAGAAAGTCTATCTTGCCCCTGGAAGGTGGGATTCTGAATCCAAACTGACTCATCTTATTATCCTAGGTTAGAAAATGCCCAGGTGCCTTAACCTCTTGGCATTTCACTTTTCATCATACTTTATGTTGTTTTAAGTTTTACTTTTCTGAGATGAGGGTCTCTATGTTGTGCAAGCTGACTCTAAATTTCTAGGCACCAGTGATCTGCTTGCCTCAGTCCCTTGATAGCTGGGAGACAGGTGCCTGCCGCTATACTCTGCATTTTAAGTGGGATTTGTACTGATATCTGGTAGCTATGATGGGTATAGAGTAGATGCTTTGTAAGTATTAATTGCTTTTCCTCCTTTTCACCCTGGTACATTTGTTTTTCTAGCTTTTTCTTTTTAACTCTGCTCCATTTTGGTTAATCTAATACCTTAAACTTCAATGGAGCTTGTGGTGCAGCACAGTGTGTAATTTGCTGTAGGATAATTTTCTCATCAGTGGGAGTTGCTCTTGTGCTAATTTGGGCTTTATCCTCTATTTCAGTCTTTTGTCTCAGTTGTAAAGAGCATATTGTATTGTTTCAACTTCACGCTTTTCCTTGTGAGACTCTTCCTCGTGACTGAAAGTGAGACTTTATAAAAAGCCACTCCACCCTCAGAGCTATTGATTGCAGGGCATGTATAAAAAAAGGACACTGATGTTAGGGGAAATGCGTGTGCATTATTTTCTGAATGTGGGAGCCTTTTTCCACTCTTGTTTTTGCCTTGACTCGTTCTTATTGGAAAGAGCACTAGACTAGCTCAGATTAATTGGGATCCCTGAGTCCCCTCAGCTTCCTGACCTTCTGAGGCTAGGGTCAAGGTTACATTAAGAAATGTGATTGGCACCATTCACAGGAATAGTCCATAAAATGCCTAAGGTGAGGCAAAGAGGTAAAAATCAGGAGGGAAGAAACCAGACATGAACCTGAAGTACTCAGCAAGGCTACATACTGGATTGCTGAGTGCCAGAGTTCAAGATGGAGAGGAAAAGAGAACAGATTGTGGCTCTCAAGGTGGAGAACACAAACAATTTTCAAATACAGAGAAAGCAGTGGCAATATGAGGTATGGATATAAGCCAAGATCCACCCAGGAACAAATGATATGAATATAGTCACTGTGGCTGCCTCTCAGGGAAGGGTTGGCCAAATGAAAGACCCAGCTGAAAATGCCTTTATCTTTGGGACCATTGCATCTCTGGGCCTCAGCCCTCATGTCAGTTAATGGGAATAACATTTCTGGCCCTATTTGTCATCTAGAACTGTTGGAAAGATAAAATGGCATAATGAGTGTGAAGCATTCTATAAAACCACAAAAGTGAGGCTCTACCAGATATTGCAGTATGTGGAGCTGCAGTTTCTCTGAGAAGTCGAACACCTGGTCAGCTGGTGTCAGGTTGACCCTGAAACCCCTCTCTGCTAGGGACAGTAATCAGGAGAAAAACTAGACCTAAAGGAATTTAAACAAAGCAGTCAATGAAAGGCAGACTGCAGGAATGTCGGTACATGGCTGGCCTTTAGGAGAAGAACCAGGTCTTTGAACAGTAAGAACCTTGCCCTGTATGCAGCTTCCATATTCTCTAGTTTCATTGCACTGGGCTCCTGTGATAGCCTCGCTTTCTCCTTAAGTCTGAGACATGGTCACTGTAACCCCTGGCCCTACTATTTCCTAGCATCACCACCCAAGAGGAATGGATGTTCTTCCCACAGTTCCATTTCAAAAATCCCTGAGGGTCCCTGACCATGCTATGATGAGGGAATGCTGCCCTATACTGGGTGCTTCCACAAGCAATGGATCAGGAAAGAAGCTGCTCCTTATTCCTGAAAGGAAATTGCTGAAAGGACTGAATCCAGGGATCTGACTAACACTACATTCTGCAAACTATGGTTTTTAGACTGAAATGTCTGGACTTTTTAGAATGAATTTCCCTTGCACCTGCTGGAAATATACCAGCAAGAGGGTTGACAGAGGAGACCTTGGAGAAAGAACTATTTACAAAGCTGTGGGAAAGGTTAAGAAAAAACAAAATGTATGCTGAAATTACCATCAGTGGTTACAATCAGTAGCAGGCAGTCATTTCTGTTCCCTCACCTGAAAGAGCTCAGGTAGAGCCATGGTTATCTGAACCACTGATCCCTGTAGCCATAGTGGGACCAGCAGCAGAGCCATGCCCATCAGCACAAGGACCCAGTCACTGCCAGATGGCAGACCAAGAGGGAAAGAGATTGGTGTGCTACAGCCTTTCTCTCCTCCCACCTGCCTGTTCGGTGCTGAGCCTCTCGTTGGCTGACCCAAAGGAGAAGTCAGAGTTCAAGGATCTCAGCTCCATGTAGTCCCCCCCAGGTAGAGTCCCAGGACACTTAGCAATGTGGGGAAGGATGAGAAGGGAATCTGGTGGCATGAATGGAGGCCATTGGGCACTGGGCACATACATATGCTCCCCTGGGCTTAAAAAAACACAAGCCTAGTTACAATACACTATATAAATGGGAGATGTTTAAAACAATCATGGAATCTGAGGGCTAGAACATCCCTTAGGACATTCAGATCAGAGTTTATAAACCTGTTGGTATCTATCCATTGGATGTGTTTGGTATGGCTGACACAGCCTTGAAACCAAAACAAAAATAAACAAACTAAACAAAAAGCCTCAGAATTTAACATGAACTTAGGTAGGCAAAGGATACACTTACTGGTTTAGCACCATGTCACCCTTCCCCTTTGTCTGATACCTGCTCCCACGTACATTCATGTTTCTTGGAAATATTTGATTCAAGGACTTACTCAAAAAGTCCAGCCACTTTGTTTGTCAGGCAAAGGAGCTGGACCTGAAAAGGAAAACTTGATTGCCTATGGCTGGACAGGCCTGGTGGGAATGCTGACTGTACAAACAGATGAAAATAGAAATGTATACATAGGAGGAATGAATGAAGGAGCTATTGGCTTCCAGAAGATGAGGATCCATGCAAGCCAGCTTCATACATGGGAGCAGCTTCATTTGAAGCCAGGGTTATGCAAGGACTCTACTGGCTGTTTGTGTCCCCAGGGGTGGAACCAAAACAACAGTAAAAGTGATTATGGTCAGTGAAGGTCAGAGCTTGCTGAGCGCCCTTCGGAATGGACTGGGCTGTCTGCATTCACACATTCTCCCATGTGTGCAGGTGGCCAGTTATCAGAAAGGGAACCATCTCTTGGAGAGCATGGTGTTGGACTCAGTCCTTGAGCCTTGCTGTCTCTCTGGGAGTTGAGCTGACGCCGAGTTGAATTGGAATGGGAGGAATATGTCTTCTTGGCTTTTGTCCCAGATTATCTTTAATTTTATTCCATTCTTTTTTGGTGGCATGGGGGAGGGGAGGCTTTATTTCATCCTCATCTCAGAATCCCTTGTCTTTCTCTCAGCAAGAATCTGGAAGAATCTCTTTGTCTTTACCTGTTTGTCTGAGAGACTCAGGCTTTTTCAAGAAACTCAAACACCTCTCTTATCTGTCCGCACGTGTTTGGCTCATCACCACCTGCACATATATCCTCAACGTGCAGTTAGTTAAGGTAGTGGTTTGACTGTAGTAGCAAGCAAACAGCAGTGACTTAACCAGAAAGAAAATTGGTGCTGTGGAGCTGTGGATGGGATGGGGTGTCTGATCAGGACCCTAGTTCCTTGTCTTCTCGCTCTATCACTCCACATCCTCCTCCCCCAAACACCCATGCCAGTCCTCAAGAAGGGGAAGAAGATGTGAAAAGCACATTCACTTTGAAAAGTGGTCCATATAGCATTCACCTCATGTCTCCCCATTCGTATTCATCAGACCATGTCTGGAAGCAGAGAAGACTGGAAGGTGGCATGGTAGCTGGATAGCCACATGCCCAGTGAAACTGGAAGAAGGAGTATGGCAAAGGTGTATTGGTATAAAGGAAGAAGGAGCAGATGGAGATTGGCAGCCAGTTGGCACACTTAGGAGGTTCCACATGGCCTCCTTTGCCCTCTATGAAACCAAAGCTTATCATCTTTCACTTACCAGCTTAAACCTGCACCCTCTTGAAGCTTCTCAGAAAACTGTCCTTAAGATCACCTTCAGCATTCAAGGAGGAGGCCTGGGCTCAGTGTTGTACCTCAGTAGTACCCAAGCAATATGAAGAGTTGGTTCAAGTGCTCCCCATCCCCAGAGGGAAGGAGTGATCCACTAGCTGACGCTCCCTGGGCACCCGTCAAGGCCAGGTGCTGTGTCTGTGCTCACATGTTGTGAGTATTACCTCATGGGATTGTCAGAGTTGTCCTGTGAGTTAGGTCCTGTTGTCAAGTTGTCAGATGAGAAATATAGTGGTCTGTGATGTCACTTTTCCAAAGCTCTGTGTCTAGGAAGTGCCACATTCAGAATTTAAACCCAAAGCTTTCTGCCTCTAAGGTTTATTACTCTTTTCATGACATAGGAACCTTTCTATAAGGAGCTTTGCATAGGGACACTTCACAGTACTGAAACCACTGGGAAACTCGGTGTTGATACATTGGCTAGAAACATCGGTTTGAATAGGACAGAAGAAGAAAAACATTCTAGCTGTCGTGTCCGTGGTGCTAATTTAACTTTCCAGGTGAGTGTATGCTTCTTGTGAATAAGGCTGTCTTTCTCCTGATCTAGTTTAAGAAAGTAACACAGAGAACTCATTCCCTCCCTCTGCATTTCCATCCTTCCATGGCTTTCTCTTGGGGGAAAGGCGTAGACTGAAAACTGGTTATGTATGTAACCATTAAAATAGATGCTTTGCCTATAAAAATAAATTTTTACCAGGCTCTAATAAATTACTTGCTAATATGCCAGTTCCCCAGTCTGTAGGGGAATTGCAATCACTCCTCCTGATCAGAGTATATAATTCTAAACCTGTTTGTTAGTTCCTTAACCTAGCAGTTAAGAGTTCATCTGCATTCATTTCAACAAAGATTCTTGAGCAGCATAGGGTACCTGGTTATAAGCTAGAAATAGCGGGGAGGAAGAGAAGAAAATACAGGCCTTGTGCTCCAGGTAAGTTCACAGGAGAACACAATGGGGATGGGGTGACTGTAAGGCAGAAGATTTTCCAGCAGATAAAGTTATTCAAGCTGCTGTTGGTTTGAAAAGAGAGGAACTGACTGTGAAACAGGAGGGGAGGTAAGATCTGAGTTGAGTTTTGAAACACTGGAGATAATCAGATGAAGGAGAAAACATTCAAAGCAGAGGGAACAAGATACCCGAAGACAAGAAAGCCTGAAACTCATCATATATTCTAGGAAGTATACACAAATTGAAAACTTTGCTTCATGAATCGGTTGCTTCCACTTAAAACCCTAACCGGTGGGTGATGGAGTAGCATGAGGGGCTGCTGGAAGGAGGGCAACATGATCATACCTGTGCTTTAGAAAAAGTCCCCCGAAAAGTATCAGGAGAAGTTGGCGGTATAGAGAGACATGTTGGGAAGGAGCTGCTATGATCAAAGGTGAGAAAGGATGACAAAAAAGGTGCCCAGAGATCTGGGAAACAAAGCTAGAGAATTAGTGTGACATGTCTGGCCGGTTACCATGTATCGGGCACATAGTATGATGTGGTCACTTGTTTCCTTCTAACAACGCTCCACAGCGGTGGATACCATTATTGTCCCTGTTGTACAGATGAGGAAACGTAGGTATTGAACACTGCTAGGAATTGTTAGAATCAGGTTTGACCCCAGTCTGGCCTCGTAGCCTTCCCTCTTAAGCACCACACGTGAAAGGTTTAATTAGATTTTCTTGTTAAAATATTAGACTCGCTGAGGTTCTCTCTGATGAGCGTGTGATAAGCCATCTGGCAGGAAATTAGGGAGAAGGTGCACAGAATGGAGATGGTGTTTCAGCCTTGGCCTTGATGAGCTCGTGACCTTGGGAAAAACGTGATAATCTATAACCTCATCTGTAAAGTAAAGACAGTTGAATACATTTCATATGCTTTTTTGAGTATCGAAGGGATGGTGTGCTTAAATGACTACCCCAGGGCTTGAAACATAGAAAAGTTCTTAAATATTATTTTTTTCCCCTTCCCTTGGAGGATGAGGGAATTTTGCACCTCCTATTCAAGTCCTTTACAAAAAGCCATGAAAACTAGGAGAGTGCTAGAAATAAGTGAGCTACAGCTACCTGCAAAAATACAGATGAATCTTGGAAAATAATGCTGGGTGGGAAAAGCAATTCTCAGAAGGCCACATATGCCGGGGTTCCATTTTTGTAAAGCACAGAAGCGAGCAAATCTAAATCATATATTATTTAGGACTCTGTGCATATGTGGTAAATTACTTTTTAACAATAAAGGGATTGTTTAGCACAACGCTGGGAATGGGATTTGATGCTGGAGGGGAAGGCAGGTGTGTGTGATGGGAAGCACGTGGCCCAGCGGTAAAGGTAGTTGGCACATTGTGACTGTAGAGGCTAAGGGTAGAGAGCACATGAATGTTCATACTAGCACTATTATTATCAATGTTGGGTATTGAATATTAAATATTAGGTATATGATATTTAAACAGATAATGAAGAAGAGTATCCAAGGAGACAGTCATAGGCTTCAAGCCTTGCTTGATCCAGGATCAACAAGTATCCAAGGCTCTGTCTCTTGGCTCTGCTTCCTCTGACTTGATGGATCCTCAGTCTGGAGCCTAGTGTCTCCCCTAGCAGCTGAAGACTCAGGTCGTTCTGACACCCAGTCCAGCAAAAGAGAGAGCCAGGGCAAATGATGAGTCTTATCTTTGTAATATTTTCCCTGTGAAAAACCCCAAAGAGCAGGTGACATTGACTTACCCAGTCATCAGATATTTATTATGCACATACGTAGAAGAAACTGTACCAAGCATTAGAGATACAGGGATGAACTAGGGAAGGATAAAGTTAACATTTATCGGGCCAGAGATTTAGCTCAGTGGTTCTGTCGCCTGCCTTGAAAGCGCAACGACCTGAGTTCGATCCCCGGTACCAAAAAAAAAAAAAAAATTAACATTTATTGAATGAAAGGCACTTATGATACATATTCATTTCATCATACCAGTCTTGCAAGACCGATATAATCTTCAGTTTATCTTTGTAGGAAACAGGTTCAGCAATTTCTCCAAAGTCTTGAAGCTGTTGACTCTTGGGTTTCAGATTTGACTTCATGATGAAGTCATCTCCAAGCTTGTACTTTTCTCCCCACATGGAAGGTGGTCCACTGGTACCTACAGCCTTCTGTGGGCCAGGCATGAGGAAAGACATCCTCAGACCCGTGTGTGGTGTGGCACCATGAAGGACAGAGTATGCGAACACAAGGAGTCTTCCAGCTCTGGAGGAGCTGCTATTTTAGCTGAACTCTGAAAGATGCTTAGGATCCATGGGGTGGGAACCCAGAGGATGGAATAGGGCATTCCAGGCCCAAGTAACAGGATGGAGACCACTAGGCAGGATGTGGTTTGAGGAAAACGAAAGCCTGATTTTGGGGGGAGTGGAGGACAGCTGTGGGCTCTGAGATGGGTGGAGTCCTTGGGAGGAGACCAGGAAAGACTTTGTGTCTCATGAGCTTTCATCCGAGTCACTAAGAGGCCTGCAAAGGGAGACCACATTTGTCAGGTGGTTTAGACAGTGTGACATCCTAAGTCCCAACGCACAGTGCTAGAGCCAGGGTTTCTGCAGTCTCCCTATTTGCTCTTCTGAGGCAGGAGTGGGCTGGGACCCACATGACCCTCATCCTTCCTCTGCAGAGCTCTCACCAGCCCTTTCTCCCATATGCCTCCTCATAAATCAGGAGAAAATGCCCTAGGCCTCAGCTTGGCTCTCTTGTTACCATAAATCTTGGGTGTGCATGCAATGGGTGGGGGATTTAGGTAATTACATAATGTAAAACTGTTCTTGCCTTTCTGGCATCTAAAGAATTGTTATCTGTGTATCACATTCTGCAATTTACGGCCCTTCTCGACGAGGGGGAGGTTTCTCACAGGCGCTGCCTGTGAGTTACGTGCTTTCCCACTGTTAAAAATTCCTTATGCATAATGACTGTGATTTCTGTGTCTATGGGCTGCACTCATAGCTCCACAATCAACACAGGCGCGGAGGATGATGAGGGCCAATTCATCATGGCTCTCCACGCAGGGCCAGGGAGAGGCAGGGCTGGGGTTTGTGCTTCTCTCAGCCAGCTTTTCTAATGGGACTGGGCCCTCTTCTGATGGGGCCTCAGAAGCCCTTTGCCATGCAACCCAGACCAGCCTACTGGCAGGGAGTCCAGCTGTAACTGCTCAAATAATAACTGCCTGTGCTCATTTTGTCACCTAATTGAGTGTGCAGTTGGATTTACTTTTGCATTATACTTTCATTGTTTTATAATTCTTTTTTTTTTTTTTTTGATTCACTGAAAGCAGAAATGGATGCACCATTTATTCCTTTGCGCTGGACCTCCAAAGGGGCCTGTAACACGAGTGATATGTAACTATTCCTCTGTGATGTTGTAAATAATTTGGGTTTTTTTGCTTAAATTCTTTGATTGGTACATTTTAGGTATGCAATACATTTACATTTATCATGGGGTGCTTGTACCTGTACACGATGCATCTTGGTTCTTATTTTTTCCCCATTACCTGTGGGCCCTTCCCTATTTACATAGACTTCATTTCCACTTTGTTTTCTTTTCTCATAATTTTTCCTTTCCATTCTTCCCTTTCCCCATCTCCTCCCACCACCTCTACCCCTTTGGACCTTTTCCTATTTCAAAGTATAGGAGTGTTTTATAATTCTTAATCACACCATTATTTCTCAAGATGAAGAAGAAGCCTTATCATTCATATCTCCTGCTCTTATTTAGTGCTATATAGATAGAGTGGGGAAGAGTCTAACTTTGTAGATTGGCCGCAAGTTTTTGTTGCTGTTTTAGCTCTAATCACCAGCAAGTTACATACACCTGTGATCACCATCTCCCTAGTGAAGAAGGTAGAAATCTGTGACTTAGCATTGCTGTGAAGTTAACAGTGATGATATATATGAAAGTGCTTCACATGGTGCCTGACACTTTGTAGATGCCCAGTAAATGTTGAATGAATGAATGAAAAAGCTGCAATTCCAAGCTGTTTGCAGCTTACTATATACAAATTATATCAGGGCACAGCTAAACCCAAGACACAATGACTCAGCAACATAAAAACATCTCTCCTCTGGGCAGAGCAGCAGGTAGGTTGCTCTGTTCTGTCATCAGTGGCCCTGGTGCCTTCCACCTTGTTGCTCAGCTACTCCCCAGGGCAGTATTCCCTTCTGAACAGCCATAGTTGTCCTAACACTCTCACATGCACTTTCCAGCCCACAGGAAAAGAGAGGAGATGAAATAGGCAAGCAGCTGTTGTTGAAGAGTGGGAGCTACAAGATGCATAAAGCATTCCCCCTCGAGTGGACCATAGTCTCATGACCACACAGAGGACCAGTACACTGGACAGCAGAGTCTTCTGCAAATACAGGAAGAGAAAAGGAAATAAGGGCTGATTCACACCATCTGTCCCAGTCCCATGTACAGTCAGCACTTCCTTTTGGAGATCAACTGTCAGTGTGTAGTTAGGTGTAGTTTCACATGCATCTGCCTTATCCCCTCTCTAGACTAAAAGCTTCTCATAGGTTTAGCTCTTCTTCTTCCTCTCTGAATGTCCTATTGAGCTTAGCATGGGACCTAGCTGCTCAGTGTTTGTTGACTTACTGAGTGATAGAGACAGTGTACCCTGGGATGGGTAGGTAATCACCCTCCACCATGGCTTGTGAGGAAGGATGCAACAGTGTGTGTTAAGAGGAACATTGGTCGACCCTTCTCCTCACCTTATTACCCCATCTGCTCTTAAAAGAAAAAAAAAGTTAAGCACTTGACCTATTCCATTTTACAGATGAGAAAACTGAAGTTCTGAATTATTAAAAGTCACCTAAAGAGTTACTGCATTGCTGACATCACTATTCAGGGCTACAAATCATTACATTAGGACCCTTTCCCCCAGCCCAGTAGGTTTCTTATATTACAGATAATGACTACAAGAGCAAGGGTTTCACCCTTTACAGCTTTCATCATGCATCACATCCATAACCTCATTACCCTTAGGTGAGGGTATTGCTGAGGTCGTGTATTGCTATTAATATCCTTCTTTAATGGATGAAGAAACAGAGGCCCAGAGAAGTGATCAAATATGCCCTGCTAATAAGTGAGATGCGAGAACCTAGCCTCAGTTATTTGGATCCCACTCCTGTGGGCTGCTTCTGAGCAGATCACGATAAACACCAAAGTGTTTGTAAGCTGTAGACCAGCCCCGGCTCTGGGCATTATTATTAATGTGTTATTGCTAGGAGACTCAGACCTGCACTTGAGTCCACAACTTGGGAACTGTGCAGTATATTTTAATTACAGCCACTTGATAACTGTGGGGTGGGGCTGTCCTATATTATTCCTAAGAGTCCTGAAAGAAGGGATTGCTGGAGGCCCATGAATATTCATCGTTATGCTAAACTACGAGCTGTATTTTTCCTTCATTCGCAGTAATCCGATGCTCACTACATTGCTTTCAAACTTTATAGTCTCTGAGTGTATGCATCATAATCATGGCTTGGGTATCTCTTCCCAGTGCACGGGGATTCCATAGTGCCTAAACTTGTCACTGGAGAAGTCAAAAGCTGCCATTTCCTTGTGGGCAAATTGTCAAGCAACTGTATAGAAAGTCTCACACCCTCTAGTGAGAGCCTCTTAGTGACCTTGCAGGGCCACTATGCTTGCTTTCTTCATTTGCCTTTAGTAGAGGTGAGTAGAGGTGAGTGGAGAGGGAAAGACATTACTGGAGCTGGGGCCTTGCTGTTCGAATGGGCTCTTTGGGGTGATGGCATTGGTGTTACTTGGGAGTTTGATAGAAGAAGCAGAATATCTGCCTCTACTCCAGCCCCACAGATTCAGAACTTCTTATTAACAGGGAGCCTAGATGATCCCTTGCACATTAAGTTTGAGAAGCACTGGGGTAGGAGACAAGTTCTCACCCTCTGCTCTCCACTCGTGTGTGACTGTGGTCAAACCATTTAACCCGTCTGGACCACTGTCTGCCTTTGCCATAAAGTGAGAAGGTAAGGTGTCAGTGTGATAGGCTCTGTTTCAAGGAGGCTTCCTTCCAAATCAGTGCAGGAAACCGCGAAGAGCCTCATTGTCCTTAAGATTTCTAATACCTCCTTTTTTGGAACAGGGACTCATTCAACAAATTGTTTGCTGAGTATCAATGCACAGCAGGTGTCATGGCCCGCAGTCCCCTGAAATTTGCAGCCCTGGATTTAGGACATTTCTGCCTCACTGAAGCCCAATCCAGGATCTGCAAAGTTTGGGGGAGATAAACAGTGTTTCCTGGAGATTCACTTCCTTCGGCACTCTTTTGAATAAATTTCTGTGTTCATCATTACTGTCATCAGACTGGCCTTCTGTAAAAATAACAGTCATATCCCAACCCTTTTACGGTACCATAAAAGGTAGACGATGTTCTTTAAAATCTCTTGTGTAACTGCTTATTCGTCCAAGTGCCAGATGGTGGGGTGGACCAGCCTTAGAGGTCAGGCTGGCCTCATTGCTCACTGCGTGTTGCTCTTGCTTCATGCGACCTTACTATCCATATCTGAAAAAGGGAAGATAATGCGTTATGGAGAACTGCACACATTTGCACAGCATCCTCCAGGAGTATGCAGACTAGGAAGGAGATCAGTCTGGGTTTGGGGCAAGGCCATGGACCCTCCCTCCCTTGACCTAGGGTGTTAAGGTATCCTGGAAGAGGTGCCCTAGACGCTGAGGCTCTGAGGAAAAGGATGGGCTGGGTGTATGAAGGCAAGAATAGGGAGCAGGTCGGGTAGAAAGGAGATTTTCTGGGAGAATGACCAGCATCCCAAAGCTGTGAAGACGAGTGAGAATATGGGGGGTGAAGCTGAGTGGTTCCCAGTTCATATCTGTTGTGTTAGGTGATTCTTAGGGGGCATCCCCTGCTGTGGCCTGAACGTTTGTGTCACCCCTACCCACATCCATATGTTGGGACCTAAGAATATAGAGGTAGAGCCTTTGAAAGCTAATTAGGGAATGGGGAAGGAACCCTGGTGAGTGGGAGGAAGAAGACCTAGGGGGATGAAGAGACCAGAGTGCTGTCCTCCATGTGAGGATCCAGGAGAGGATGGCCACCGTCTGTGGACGAGGATGAGGATCCTCATCAAGAACCCCACGATGCCAACCCCTTGATCGCCCACTTCATCCCCAGAACCGTGAGAAATGAATGCTGTCTAGGAGCCACTTTGTCTCGGATAACTTGTGGAGGCATCCCAAAGTGAGATGGACATTCTCCTTATTATGAATGTGTCTGTAACACTGAACAGTGAATAATAAGGAAGCAGGGGGCTTTAAAAAGATTTGACAACAGCTTATTTGACTGAGCACAGAGGGAGGAGAAGGGAAGCAGCTAGAGCAAGAGGAGGGGCCTGGGCCCCGGATCTCTGTTCTTCAAGGGACCCATAGGGAAGGGCCACTGAGAAGCAGGACAGGAAGGTCTGAATCCCTCAGCCACAGACCCCACTGGCTAGGACTGTAGGCCAGTAACAGGTTTGAAGTGGGCATGCTACTTTCTCCAGAGCCAAAAAGTGGCCAGGTCACGTCTGAAAGCTCCACTCCCTTGGACTTCCACCAAACCACCTCCGTTTCCCTCCTCCAGCTGGACCTGACCTTGCATCCTGTCTGGATCTTCTTCACCTGCTCCGTGGTAGTTGGAGTCTGTGGTCACCGGCATGCCTGCAGCCTCCTGTGGGGTGTTACACACCTGCAGCTCTAGCTCAGTTCCTCCTGCTCTCATGAGCACAGTGGTGCTCTCCATTCTCTGGTCCAACAAGGGGGAGAGATGTGCTGCCAGTAACTAAGAGACTCCATACTGGACTGGCTCGGCAGGTGTGACTGATCAGATCATTTTCAGCCTGCTGTCACCCAGCAGCCAAAGAGAGAAAGCTTCCCTGGGGGTGTTTGAGTTGAGCCCCTTCCCTCCACCGCCGCACTCCACAGACATGGTGCCAAGATTAGTAATCTTTCTTGTGCTTCCTACAAATACTCACCAATCACCAACTACATGCCAGACTCATTTTTAAGAATAGGTGGTAAACAAGACAAGGCTTCTGCCCTCCTGGACCTTACACTCTGAGCAGACAGGTCAGCATGCAGGAAATTAAAAAAAACTTCCCTCAATGTCAAATAGTGACAATGAAAAACTAAAATGGGGTGTGGCATAGGGAACAATATGGGGGATGACTGACCAGCATTTGAGGAAGTTATCTGGGCCAAGATTACAAACAAGAAGGGGAGAAGGTTTAGAAGGAATGCACCTAGATGGAGGGGAGAGATGAGGCAAAAGAGTGGGAACAAAGGGCTGTGTTGCAGAAGAGCAAGGGGGCTGATGTGGCTAGAGCACAAAGACCTGGCCTGAAGCAAAGAGGGCCAGAAGGGTTGGAGGGCTCAGCAGGGCCCTGAATATGATGCTGTCTTAGGCCCTTGCAGAATTTGGATGTAATTGTAAGAGCAATTGGAAACCACTAATGGGTGACACTAGTTGCTGTATATTTATAAAAGTAGAGTAGATCATACTGGAAAAGAAACAGAAGAGAATCAGGAAGGCTGTTGGGGCCTAAATCAGTGGCCCAGCCAAGAGCTGATGGCATCCGGGCCTGAGAGCTGATGGGCTGAGACCTGGGCTCCAGCTGGTGGTTGAGAAGGGGAAACCGACTGGAAACACGTGTGCTCTGGCTCTGGGAGCCCCCCTTCCTTGTCACTGGTTATTTATTTCAGGTCTCCCGTCTTCTTTGGACTAACCCACCTGTGAGGCTCCGTATTTCATAGAGCACTTGTCTTTCCGATTCCCTAACAATCTAGATGAGACAGTTGAGGTTCCAGATGATCGAGAGATTGGTTAAGAATGATCCAGGGATGGTTGCCAGGTTCAAAGCCTGAGATAAAACAGGTCTGACTCAGGCCGGGGATTTAGCTCAGTGGTTCTGGTGCCTGCTGCGCAAGCACCAAGTCCCAAGTTCGATCCCCGGTACCAAAAAAAAAAAAGAGAACGAAAAACAGGTCTGACTCTGATGATTGAGCCCATCCTTTTGTTATTATATCTTCTTCAAGATCATGCTACCATCACTGCAAAAGCCGAGACCTGCTTCGAATTTCCCCTCTGCTTTCCAGTCAAGTAGACCTGGACAGCACTGGACAGCCTGATCCAGCAGGGAGCTTCCAAGAAGCATCTGCCTAGAGCAACTTTTTATACAATTGTTTTTTTCTAATGGCACTCCCATGGCTTTTGGTAATGTCATACACCACTTTGTGACTCACTTTTCTCCTCTGTAAAATGGGAGTGTGATATAACTCTCCTTGTCCCAGGATCATTGTCAATACGAATATAGTGAAGCCAGCATTTGATTGATATCGAATCAGTAGCTGTTCCCTTTGTACCTCTTCCTAATGTTGACCTGTGGACATTTACTACCACAACAGTAGCACTCATTTAATAAGTGAGGCTATTAAACACCACCACCATCACACTTGGCATTTATTGAGCACTAGGCCATCAGCGGTGGTAAATATTTTATAGTTACTACTTTAGTTAAGCTTCCCAGGGGCCCATGAGTTGTCTGTTAGGATCATTAGCTCCATGTCACAGATGCAAAGATGGAGGCTCAGAAGGACTTCATGACTTACTAAAGGTGACAGATGGAAAGCGAAGTCAGGAGTCCAATCCTGTCCCTCTGACGGCAGAGCAGAAGCTGCAGACCACTGTGCTCTCCTTCCTCTTGCGACAGGGCTGGCTCTGCAGCCCCATGAGCCAGATCTCCTCCTTCATCGCCCTCTGCAGCAGACATTAGTCAGCGCCAGGCCTAAGCGGGTGGCAGGAGATGTATATTTCAATTAGGCCTTGAGTTTAACTTCTAGAGAAAGAAGGACAGATTGAGTCTCAGAAGTTGCTAAGCGAATGAAATTGAAACAGCTAGAAATGACTTGCCTTAGGGGAGACAAACTCCTTGCTTCCCTTCCCAGGTTGCAGAAATGTTGTTTTTGCTTCTTGGCAGAGTGCTGAGCCAGCACAAGTCATACCCCTGCCTTACAGTTTGCTCAGATGGAAACTTAACAGAGCCTTGGAAATGGAAAGCAAGTGGAAAGAGAAGGCTCCCTGGCCCAGGGTCTTCTGTCACAGGGAGGTCCTGCAGCATGGGGAGGCAGCACGGTGGCCTGGCCATAGCTGCGGGTTATACCGCCATGGGTTCTGACTCTACCTCCATTAGTACTGGTGTTGGGCAAGTCAAGTCTTCCTCTATGAAAAATGACGCCCATTACTGTGTTATGTAAATGTACCAAGTCCCCACAAGGAATGCAAACATTATGCATGGCAATCGAGTACTAATAAAACAAAATACTGAGCCAGAAGAGTTGTTAGGATGATTAAATTAGATCAAGTTAGCACACAGTGACTGCTGAAGTCACCCCACATAAAAAGAGTATGTGCCTCAAAACAGTGGATCACACTACTTTAGGCCCAAAATGATAGAATTGGAAGGAGAAACACATGAGTTCACTGTAATAGCTGGAGATTTCCCCACTCTTCCATCAAAACTAGATCTAGCAGGCAGGAAATTAGGAAGGGTATAGTTGAACTCAACACCATCATTTAATCAACTGGATATAACTGACATCTACAGATGACTTCAATGACAACAAAATACACATTTGCCTCAAGCTCACAGGACCATTTGTCAAGATAGTTGAAATTCTAGGCCATAAAACATACCTTAACAAATTTTCAGTAATAGAAATTATACACGATGTCTGTCCTCAGTACACAGTGGAATCAAAATAGGAATCAGTAACATAATGATAACAGACAATCCTAAAACATATAAAGATTAAAAAAGAAACTTCTAAATACCACAGGGGTCAAAAAGGAAATTTTAGGAAAACTTAAATATTTAAAATATTTAGACTAAAGTACAACTAATCAAAACTTGTGGGACAAAGCAGAAGCAGTGCTTAAAAAGAAATTTATAGCATTGAGTACATCTATGAGAAAAGAAGAAAGATTTAAACCTAAGCTTCCACCTTAGGAAACTAGAAAAAGAAGAGCAAATTAAGTCCACAGTAAGCAGAAGGGGACACAAAGAATAAAATTTAAAAAGGAATTAAGTGAAATTTCAAACAGAAAATCAATAGAAAAAATACCAAAGAAACCACAAATTTGTGAATGGTACAAAGACTTTTATAAAAGTTTGGTCCTTTCTTCTCCTATGCTTTTCAGTGACAGGAGGACACAATATTCATCTCTTTTTTGCACTTTGTCCCTTCCACCTTATGAGGACACAGTGTCCTTCCCCTGTGTCATATGCAGCAAGAAGGTGTCATTTTGGAAGCAGAGTGCACCTCTCACCAAATGCCAATGCTGGTCTCTTAATCTTGGACTTTCCTGGCTCTCAAACCATTAGAAATACATTTCTGTTCTTTCTAAGTTACCTAGTCTGTGGCATTTTGTTAGAACAACATCAGTGGACTTAGCCGAAGAAGATTTTGAAATCCGTATAGTTTGACATGTGTGTGGGCAGCACGTATATGGGAAATCTCTGTATCTTCTCATTTTTTCTGTGAATCTAGAGGTATTCTAAAATGGAGTGTATCTTAAAAGATGGAATAGTTGTTGTCTCTGACAGGAAAGAATCTAAATGGGAATGATATTCAGGGAGATGTCCACAGCCATGGTAATCTCACACGTTTTAATAAGGACTTTGGATATGCAATAAATGAATTTGTCAAAACTGAGAAAGAATGTTCACATAAGATCTGTGCCTCTCATTGTGATAGCTTTTACCTCCAAAGTGGGGGAAAAGTGGAAACACATGCTGAACTGTAGTTAATGACATTTGTACTTGGGTATTTAGGAAGAAATGTACAAATATCTGTTAATTTAAATTACATAAAAACCAAGATGGATTGATGGATGGCAACAGAGAGATAAAAGAATATATATATATGTGATAAAATAAAAATAGACTATTAAGTGGTAAGTATATGGGTGTTCCTTTAAAAATCTGTCTGAGTCTTCTCAACATTTCAAAATGTTGGGGGGAAATAGGTCCTAAAACACTTTCTAGACTTTAAATAAAGAGTTAATTATAATGGTCATATTGGAACCCTAAAGGATATATATTGTAGGAATGTATTTTCAGTTTTGTTGTAAAGTCTTAAGTTTTTAAGCCCTGATTTCCAAGCCACATAGGATTAGAAGTCAATGGAAGTTAGCAAAGGAATTAAATTGGGAGCTCATGGTCAGTCTTTCATTCTACTGCCGCTAGATAAATTTTTGCCACTGATTTTTCTCCTGTTGTGTGAGAAAGTGACACTGATAGATATGGATGGGGCTGTGAAGACTGATGCCTGTTGCTCACTTAGCTACGTGTAGAGTCATTGAGCTCTTACCCCTTGGGCAGTTTCCCTCTGCTCTCAACATGCAAACTTCAATGGCAGATTGTTGGAGAACCTCAGAAAGACACCTTCTTTATGCAAATGAAGACAACAAGCAAGTCCTTCCTGTATAAGAACAGGACTGTTAGAGGCACAGTGCTCACCATGAGCTTCCTTGGATGGTTTCAAAGCAGTCACTCTCCTCTCCTTTCACAGACACAGGGACAAGGTTGAGAGAGGTTGACTCATGTGCCTTTTATCAAAACTAGAGAGTAGCAGAGGTGGGATTTGAACCCAGCTGTCTGGTTCCCAAGTTTTTAACCTTCTACCACGAAGTCTTCTGGGAAGGGAGATGCCTCCTGGGAAACTTAGAATCCAGAATGCATTTTTCATGAGAAATTATATTATAGAAGGTGATTGGGTATAATATAAAGTATACTGCCATGGTTTGGATCTTAAATATACTCCAAAAGCCATATGTTGAAGTTTTGATCACCAGCCTGTTGTTGTTGTACTACTGGGAGGAGGTGGAATTGCTTGGAGGAAGGGTAGGTCATAGAAGATGCATCCTTGAAGGAGCAAGTGGGACCTTAGCTTCTTCCTCTCTTTGATTCCTGACCATCTGAGGTGAGCAGCTTTGTTCTACCATGCACTTCTGTCAAGATGCTGTGTTTCACCATAGTCTCAAAGCAATGAGCCAACTGACCATGGACTGAAATCTCTGAAAACATGAGCCAAAATAAACATTTTCTCCTTTTAAGCTGTGTTTCTATGACACTTTGCCAAGATGGAAAGCTGGGGCCAGGGATTTAGCTCACTGGCACTGCACCTGCCTTGTAAACACAAGGTTGTGTTCAATCCCCAGTACCCTGCCCCCAAAGATGGAAAGCTGATTAACAAATATAGCTTTATTATTATGATTTTCTCCTTTGTTTTTCCATTTGGGACTATGTTATACCCTGTATCTAGCTGTTCTCCCAAATTCTCCTATAGTTATAGGCAGGGATTTTCAGAGGTGTCTGGATCTAAGGTGAATGATACTGGGATTAAGAGTGTGATGCTGGGATTAAGGATGTGTGTGATCACTAAATTAGTCCACTGATTGGCTTAGCACAGAACTGGGAGTGTATAGTAGGAAGGCCCACCCAGGGTGTGAGTGGCACCACCCACAAAGCTGGTAGCCTGGATAGGATGAAAGGGAAAAACAGGCTTGCTGCTGCTGCTGCTGCTGCTCACTGCTTTCTGCTGGCTCTGCCATGGACCGTTTTCCCTCTGCAATGTCCGTCTGCCTGCAGCCCTGAAACCTATACCAACTGTGAGCTAAAATAACCTTTCCTCCTTTGACTTTGAGTGTTGGGTATTTTGTCTCAGCAAAAAGGAAAGTAACTAAGACAGACTACATGGATCTATAAGCTGGCCTGAGAACCTAAGCCTTATGAATGACATAATTATTTAGAAGAGTTGGTATTCCATGACCTCATTTTATAGTCCAAACTTTTGAGACAATGCTTGCATGTGGCCTTGCTGCTTGCAAAGGGCCTTCATACCTGTGTTCTTACTTAAGTTTCACAGTCATCCTGCAAGACAGGGAAAACAAGTACAGGATCATTATTTTCATTTGATGAGTACCAAGGAGGCTCAGGGTGAGATATAGAAATTTGCCCAAGGTCACACAGTATGGCTAGGGGCAGAGAGCCAAGATGAGACCCGCCACCCCATCCCCCCATACACACCTTGTTCAGCATTTCTTAAATCTCACCTGCTTTGTATCTCAAGTTGACGCCAGGCCTCTGGGCCCTAAGTAATTTGCATATGAGATCCTCCAGGTCTTGGGTAGATGACCAATATATGATGTGTATCCAGTGAGATAAAGTACAATTCCACTTTTGTTACTGAGGAAGGGAACTCTCCAGGGGACCATACTAATGGGGCCTTTCTCAGTGGGCCTCAGAGAGTTTTATGGGCATCAGTAAACAATCCACCCTCACAGTGAAGTGCTCATGCTGGGAAGTCCCATTACTCTCACTATTCTGCAGAGGAGGAAAATGCATTAAAAATTTTGGCCCAGGGCCACTGGGATCCAGGCTGTCTGTCTCTGTGGCAGAGCAGGAAATGGAACCGTGAGTCTTACAGAACCATCTATGAGTGTATGTTCCAGCTCTCATGCTGGGAAATGTACTTTAAATACAGCAAGAGCTCTTGTCAAAGAGCAGAAATGGACATGCCATACAATAGTCTTGGACTCATCAGCAAGCCCCATGTCCAAGGTCAGAAAGAAATCAGGTTGGCCCAAGAGAAACTCTAGTCCTCTTTACATCATGTCTTTGCTCATCAACCTAGGAACATTTGTATTTTTAGTCTGTGTGATAGTTACTTGCAAAATGGTTGCTTCCTTCCCATGACCAGTCATTTGCTTAAGAATGGAGAAACAGCCCTGGAGCAGAAGGAAAAGAATTAGCCTGATAGTGCATACCTTTGACGTCCGGACCAGCAGCCACTCACTGTGTGACTTGGAAGAGTTGCTTTCTATCTTTGGACCTCAGTTTACCCTCTAGAAAATGACAGAATTGGACCAGAAGATGTATTCTTTAGAATGAAGGAAAAAGAAAAGCCTTACCCAGTCAACTTGCAGGCATTTTTCTAGTCTAACACTCTGAGAGCAAGGCCTATGTTCTGGTCTGCATGGCCTCAGTGTCCGGCCCAGGTCCTGACATGTGAATGTGGCTTGATGGATGTGGAGCGAATGAATCAAAATGTCTCAGCCCCTTTACTTAAGATGAACTATGTTGCCATAAATTCTGTGAGTGACTGGCATGTGTTTCAAGTGTGACCCATTTCATGCTGGAAACTCTGGTTGTTAATCACCCTAGAGACCTATCAGAATATAATCACTGGCTTCAAAATGTTCTTATGGCATAGAAGGCCAAGTCTTTCTGTCTGTTACTCCAGAAGTATGCATGACTAGTAAGAGAAGCTAGAGAATAACCGGGACATCACACATGCTTTCATAATGGCGACAGGTGCTTCCCAGGGTAAGTTTTGAAGTAGAGTCTACAGACTTGATGAAAGGTAGGTGAAGGGAAGGCCGAGTTGATGCCCTTGAGCTTGCTTCCAAAGCCATGATTCTGTTTATCAACCTGATCTTTTTCATGGTTATTTGTCTCAAAGAATATGGCTCTGAATGGCTTTGATCCTGATTCTAAAACACATTAATTATGTGGCTTTAGATAAATGTAACACTGGTACTATTAATAATAACATTAATAAAACTTATGATAATAATAACAATGTAACTAGCATTTATTAAGGCGCTTTCTACATCAAGTGCTTTGTTAACTCTTTTTTTTAGCCTTATATTACCTCACTTAATTCATTTGAAGGAAGACCCATTACTAATACCCACCAAATAAGTAAACTGAGGCACAGGGGCCTAAGGTAGAATACATGTCTTAGTTACTTTTCTTTTGTTCCTGAGACAAATTATTCAATTCCCAAAGTTAAAGGAAGGGAAGGTTTATTTAGCTCATAGTTTGTAGAGGTTTCAGTCCATAATTGGCTGGCTCCAAGGCAAAGTGGATGGCAGACAGGCATTGCAGAGAAGAGACAACATGGTGTGTACAAGGTAGCAAAGGCAACAAGGGGGTCTTAGCAGCTTTTTTCTGTCCCTTGTATCCTCTTTCTAGGCTATGGGGATTAGGGCAGTGTCAAACCAATCAATAGACTGATTTAGTAATCACACATCCTTAATCCCAGCATTGCACCATGAATTAATCACACACTCTAGGTTCAGCCACCTCTGAAAAGACTGCATCAGACTTTGGGGCGACATCTAGACAGAAGACATGACAGTATGTAAGTAACTCAAACCAGGTCCCCAAGTGAGAATGGGCAGATCTGGAGATTTTTCCTTAAACCGACTACAAAGTTGGGGCTCCTGATCAGTTCAATTCTGTCCCTCCATTTATTAGACTATAATGTTGAGACCATAGCATTTGATCATAATTCCAAGATAGTTACATGGATCAAATGATGTGTTTCAAATTGTTTGTCTCTTCTATCAGACAGTCAGTTCCTTGAGTTCCATGGTGCATCTGCGTATCCTTCAAAGTATTCATGTATAAACAGTGCTCATTAACTCTTTAACATGAATTAATGGAGACAATAATAAAAAAGCCTGCTTTATGAAGGGTCAAAGTGCTACGCAGAGGTTGTTAATTTATTTTCCAATGTTTTAAATTTGTATTCAGCTATGTTTAGCATATTTTGAACTAACAAGGTGGACATGGAAAGAAAGGAGCTTGTTAGTCCAGGGAATTTAATGTCCAAATGTTTGTGATGAATATTTCTGATTCTTACCACTTTCATTTGGATTGTGTTTGATCTGCATTTGCATGAAATTCTGAAGTGAGAATTATTGCCTATGCTGGCACTTTCCCATTCCTACTGAAATTACATCCTGCATGTATTATGAATCCTATTTGTGGTGGAAGGAAAAACCAAAAGGGCTTAACACTTAGCCTACAGAATTCTCATAACAACCTTGCAGAGCTCTTGGGTTAGCCTTGTTATACCCACAACAACATGGAGACTCAGAGCCTTTCACTGCAATCATTCATTCATTCATTCAGCAAATCTCAGGAAATGTACTAGGCTGCGACATATACTGTCACTTCCGACTTAGTCTCCTGAAGGAATTTTGTGATAGAAACTTAACAGGTGTTTATTAGTGACTCTGTGTACCCACCACTGTGCTTTGTCCTGAGAATGACCTTCATGTTTGCTTTCTAATAAAGCGAGGTGAAACAACACAAACAAAAATGAAGACGTACTTTCAGGCAGGGAATCTTACATATATGATGAACCAGGATGAGGAATAAAGAGTTATAGTAGTGCTACTTTATAAAGGAGGGAAGAAAGGTAGTAAGAGCCAGCTACACACACACATGTCAAGGGACCCTGACAGACCTGTGTGGTTGGAATGAGACGGTGGAGTGAAGGCAGAAGAGCGGTCTATAAGGTGGCTGGGACCATAGAAAGGTGGATCCTTAGAGGCTGTGGCCAGGATTTTGCTTGGTGGCTGGGTAAGAGAAAGGCACTAGGCTGAGTGAGGGGGGAGAGGAGGGTTTGAGCAGAGAATGACCTGATCCAAGTTGGGTTTAAAAAAGTGAATATGGGCTTTTTCCGCTTGGGGGAGATACTGCAGGGGGTGAGGCTACTGCACATAGTTTAGTGCTTCTTTAATCCATGAAGGTGGTACTGAGGTCCCAGGGAGAGGACAGTGGGTCACGTGGGGAGGTAGCCATGGTGGGGGGGCAGCGATCGGAGCCTGGAAGTGTGTCAAAAGCATAGCAGGTAGGATCTGCTGCCAGTGAGACCATAGGAAGGTTTGGTAGGTGAGGAGCGCTCTGAGGGTAAGCCAGTGGCACAAGTTGCCATTTCTTGAGCCCAGGGGTGATGTGAATTCGCCCCTTGCAGTTTAATGCCAAGTTAGGGAGTCAGCATTTTTAAGGTGCTTATATTTCTGTTGCTATAAAAGGAGCACATAGCCTTCTAGTAAAAAGAACTAAAGTAGTGCTAAAATACGTATAGTAGAAAGAAGGCAGTTCCTTGATTTCCTTTCCAAGAGGCAAACCCTGTTCTGATGTCTTTTGTATTTACACACGTGTGTACATCTGTATGTATCACACTTTTGTTTTTATAGGATGGTCCAGGCTATCTATACTACACTGCAGTTCACTTTTCCCACTAAATAATATGTTTTAGAGATTAATCCATACCACTACATACTTCATTTTCCTAAGAACACAGAAGCCTACCTCACCGCATTGCCATATTGAAATGTATTTAATTAATTCCCTGCTGAAGAGCCCTAACATCATTTCTACTATTTTTATGTAACTAATGATGTGGTGAGGAATAATATCTTTGAACATATATATTATACACACGTGGAAGCAGATCTGTAGAATACACCTCAAGAAGTAGAATTTGTGTCTCCAAGGTAGGTATAGATTGAAATGTTGAAAGCAAGGGCCATTATAGCAACTGAAAGGATTGTGCCACTTTCTAGCCTACCAACTATGCACATTAGGACCTGGCAAGGAGAGGAAGTTTGCAATAATAATAATAACCTTGGTAACAGCCTCCAGGTGGGTAATACCTTTTATCTGTCCATATGCCTTCATTCCTATTATTGTCATTTATTTATTGAGCCTCCAAAAGAACTCTGGGAAGTAGGTGCGTTGTGTTCTGATTCTATACATGAGTTTGTGGAGACTTGGTGAGATCAATAATTTGTCTGTCTAGTGAATGGTGGAGCTGAGATTTGAACCCATGACTCCTCGATGTCAGCGCTGACTCTAAGTTAGAATGGTTGCTTTTCCACACCCACGCTTGGACTTCTCTATAAGAGAGAAGTATGAATACTCTTTTGGCAAGAGTAATGCTGGTGGAGGGACATGCCCCAGTAGATGACCGAATGACCTTCAGGGTCCCTTTCTGCCCTACAGCTCTGGAGACTTAAGTTAGGAGTGAGTTTCCTTAGATGGATCTGTGTTGACTATAAATCCAAGTACACACATGTGTGCACACATTGAAGGGCTTCATGCACACACATGGACATTCATGTGTTATTATTTTTCATGAGGCTCCCTCTAATCTGGCAGTGAGCTCAGTCCCCAAACTCTTCCTAAGCTGAGCCATCACACTTTCGTCCAGTAACTCCTGTGAGCTTCACAGAAACCCTGCAAGTTTATTACCTTCTTGTCCAGATGGAGATAATCCCCAAAGCTCAGAGAGATGGAGTTTTTCTGTTAAGGTCACACAGAAAGTAGGAGTCAGAGCTGGGGTTAGAACCAAGCCTGTCTGAGACACGGTCTGGATCCACTCATTGCCCAAGGCTCAGCTTGTACTGTCCCTGGCCAGCTGGCCCTGGTGCCCCCACCCATGGGTTTGGTGCCCTTTCCATGAGCTTAGCCAGCACCTGTGCTTGCCTGCCCCACCATGAAGTGTGTGTCACAGAGGGTTTCATTTCTCTGTGCTCCTGGGCAGAATAGTTCCTACATCCCAGTCATCAGGCAGGGTGAAGCCTCAGCGCTGGAGGGGAAGGAGCGGAGCAGCCTTGTATCTGGGCCTGCCTGTATCCTGCCTGTTACCCAAGTCTTCTCCTTTTACCCTCCCACCGCCAGGAGGAGGTTTTGCTATTTGCAGTGGAGGAAATTGAGACTCAGCGGCAGACAGAAGGTGGAAGAGCCCAGGACCGAAACTGAGGTATCTTCTCTTGTAGATAAAACCCCCACCCGACCCCAGGGAGCAGAATGAAGTCTGACATGTGGCTGTTATGTAAATGACGATGTCAATCACAGCCACGCTTATTTGTTTGTACAATGTCTATAGTTACTTTCTTTTTCTTTTTTTCAAGTGTTCTGTGGCAATGAAATTCACATGCCTTACAATTCAGTTGTTTGAAGTCTACCTCAGTTTTTTTTAAATGATGTTCCATTACTACTGGACAAGAGGAAGAAGGCAGGAGGCTGTCTCCTTCCTGTTGTCTCAGAAGTGGCTGTCAGTATGGCAGGTGCTGACCATGTGGAGAGGGGAGAAAATAGGCAGGTGGCACCTGACTTAGCAACTGCTCTACATGGAGCCTGGGATGTCCCCAAAGGCCCATGATCTGAAGGTGTGGTCGCCACTGTGGTGCCAGTGGGAGTGGGCAGAGCCTTTCAGAGGAGGGGCCTGGAGAGGGCTTTGGGTGGTTGGGGTTGCGCTCTTGGAGGAGAATGAGGCTCTCTTCTGCTTCCTTTTCCTCCCTTGCTCCATCACACCCTCGCTACCATGAGCAGCTGCCTTGCCCCATCCCCAAAAGCAACTGATCATCTCCAAAACAGTGAGCTGAAATAAACCTTTCCCTGTACAAGTTGATTGTCTCTGGTGTAAGTTACAGTAGTGGAAAGCTGACAAACACAGCATTTTACCCTAAAGACTGAAAATACTCTAATAGCGAATCAGTCCCCTGAAGTTCATGGACAGCTGATTTCAAGGCACCAGGGCCTTCCCTCTTTAAAAGAAAATGTATCCAAGCAACCTGCCCCCCCGAGGTGCATTCCTCTTTAATGTGCTGCTGGGGACAGGGACAGAGGGGCAGCATGAATGGCAATGGCCACAGTATAGGTAAAATAAAACAGTAGTAAAACATGCTGTTCGGCTCAGAAGAAGTTTTCAAAGCTCTTTTCACCTTTCCCTTTTACCACTCTATAGGGCAGGATTAGTGTCCCTTTCATGGATGAAGAACCTGAATAAACACTCTCTTTCAAGATTTATTAGGCACTGGGGCTCTGTGGTAGAGTACTTGCCTAGCATATGCAAGGCCCTGGGTTCCATACCCAGTACTGCAAAAACGAAACAAAACAAAACAAAAATCAAGATGAAACAAAACAAAGCAACACCGGGCTGGGGATTTAGCTCAGTGGCACCTCACTTGCCTCGAAAGTGCAAGGTCCTGAGTTCGATCCCAGGTACCAAAAACAAACAAACAAAACAAAACAAAACAACACAAACCTTTCTAACTCTGAGTTCATGTCCTTACTGTACAGCCAGCCAAACCCTATGCCTCTTGGTTCTTTTTGGGACCACTGTATATCACAGAGAAGGTGAGGACTGTGATGATGCATTTGTACTCATAGTTGGTCCTGATGATGTGCATCCTCAAGGGAGGAGGGGACACGAGAGACACACAGGAGGGGGAAGGCAGGCAGAGATGGAGAAGAGTATGTGGCCAGCTGTGGGAAACATTTCTGCCATGACAGCAGGGAGGCGGTACGCGTGGTTGGGCACTTGGCTGGGTCAGTGCCTGCTGACTGCCCGCTCGGAGGTGGTAGCTCAGCTGCCACTGCCAGACCCTCTGTCAGGGAACACATCTGGCTGTTCCTTTACAGGAGATTGGGGTCATTTTCTCTTTCCTGCCTGGGATACAGACCGGCTTTCTGCAAGAAGGCCTGTGGTTTCTCCACAGAGCTGCAGCTCCGGACCTGGCAGAGGGCTGGAAACATCCAGGCAGCTCATAGTGCAGTGGGCAAGGATCTATTTAAGGATGTCGAAGGGCTCCCCTAAAATCCCCTCCACAGAGACACCAAACCTCGTGTCCATGTCATTACACTGCTCCTGGTAATGGTGGGCTCCGCTGGGCCTCATGGGTCCCTCACTCCTCTGTGAAATACTTGTACACACTGTTGGCAATTGGACGGGGACTCACAAGTCACTGTCTGCTGGGACTCTTTCTCCTCTCCACGTCACACACATGCCCAAGCCTTTAAGACAGTGTGCATGGTTGCTCTCTGACTTTGCCTCTCTATCCTGAGCAGGGCTTTGGTTAAATGTGGTGCCCAATAACTTCAAGGGATCAAGTGCTTTTGAGAATTTTTTTTTTTCTGCTAAGAAGATGAGCTGGGGGGAATTGAAAGCAAGGCCGCCAGCTTTGATGTCTTAAGTATGAAATTTCCAGGGCTTACTGGCTACTGAGCCCTGGTTCTTGTGTGGCTAGGGTAAGATGAAGGGAAATGATGAAATCACAGGCTCCATAGCTGCAGAGTAAGGCTGGAGAAGCTGCCCATTGAGCCAGGAGAGGGGAGTCCGAGGTGCCGACCAGGTCTGGTCTCGGGGACCTCAGCTCCTCCTTCTCCCTCTCTGTATCTCTCACTTATTTTTTTTAAAAAAAGATTACTTGGTTTGGAATTTTTCCTTTATAAAATATATGCTCATTATCAGAAATTCAAAAAATATGGAAAATGAGAAAAAGGAAGGCAAAGTAATAATTTGGCCATTCTCCAAAGGGAAATATTTTGTGGTATTTCCCTCTGTTGCTTTTTCTGCAATTTTAAAAATCATTTGTATGTTTTGAGTTTTGATTTCTATTAGTACATGTTTTGGGTACATAATGATTACATTCATTGTGGGGAGTAGGTACATGTGGACTTGATGCATTCTGATTATTTTTAGGTCCCTTTTTCCCCTCCTTCATCCTGGATCCCTTTTCCATTAACAAATGATCTATCTCCCTGTTTTCTATTATCTATCTTTTATTTTGCTCTTTGATTTACTTACATTTTGGGTTTCTGATATAAGAGATACAACATGATGTTTAACCTTCTGTGTGGGATTTACTTCACTTAACATTATAGTATCAAGGTGCATCTATTTTTCTACAAATGACTAAAAGTTACCCTTCTTTATAACAGAGTAGTTTTCCATTGTGTGCAGATACCATATTTTCTTTATCCATTTATTTGTTGATGGATATATAGGCTGTTTCCAAGATTTAGCTGTTATGAACTGTGTTGTTATAAAAATGGGTGTGCTTGCATTACTGTAATATGATGTCTTTAAATTTTAGGGAATGATACCTAGAAGAGGAACAGCTGGGTCAAATGGAATTTCTATTTTTAGTTTTTTGAGGAATCACCGTACTGATTTCCATAGTGGTTGTACTAGTTTATGTTCCCATCAACAATATAGAAGAGTTATTTTTCATTCCTGCAGCCTCACCAGCATTTATTATTGAATTTCTTGATGATGGCCATTCTTTCTGGAGTAAGATGGAGTCAAAATGTTGTTTTAATTTGCATTTCTCTAGTGGCTGGAAATGTTGAAAATATTTTGTGTAATTTTTGGCCATTTGTACTTTTTCTTGCTTGGGTCTTTTATATTGGGGAAGTCTATTTTTTTTATTCTTTATATATTGCAGATATTAGTCCTCTGTTGGAGGTGTAGCTGCCATCACTCTGGTTGTTTTTACTCTTGCTGGGCAGAAGCTTTTCAATTTGATTACCTCATTTATTGATTCCTGATGTTATTTCTTATGCCACTGGAGTTCTATTCAGAAAGTCCTTCCCTAAACTTACGGCTTTAATAGTTTCATCTATTTTATCTTCCAGCAGATTAAGTGTTTCTTGTTTTAACATTTAGATCTTTGATCTATTTTGATTTTAGTTTAGGACACGGTGAGAGATACCGGTCTAGTGTCAATCATCTGCATGTCGATAGCCAATTTTCTCAAAACCATTTGCTAAAGAGGCTGTCTTTCCTCCAGCATATGTTTTTGGCTCCTTTGTCAAAGATCAGATGGTTGAATGTGTCTGGGATTTCTTTCTGAATTCTCTTTTCTGTTCCATTGATCATTGAGCCTCTCTTTTTTTGCCACTGCCATGCTATTTTAATCACTGTAGCTTTGTAATATAACTTGAAATCAGAAATTGTGATGCCTCCTATTTTGCTCTTGTCTGCTTTGCTCAAGTTACTTGTTTGTCTGTTTCCCTTCCTACACATCTACTTATCTAACTTACTTTAATGGTTTTTCAGGATTTGGTGTATTTGGTTGATTTGTTCTATTTTTGTCTTATACAAATAGCATGATAAAATATTTTTCAAGTCATTGCAAAATATCTGCAATTTATATGTTGGACTGAGAATCCTCTAAAGTTAGGATGTATGAAAATCTCTGCAAGAGTTTATGAAAATCCCTGGCAGTGCTGCATTTTAAGGCACATGGAAATTTTGGCAATTTTGAGGCACATGGTTCATAGAAAACACTTAAACTGAGTATCACATATTTAAATGAGTCCATTGAATTTTTTTTAAAAAGATTTGTCTGTTTCTGCCACATTGGTGGAATATTTTGCTTATAGATTTTTATAAATATAAATAATAGTACAGTGAACATCTGTTCATTCATTCATTCATTCATTCATCAACCTGTTCTTTTGAACACCTGCTTAATATAAAACCTTCTTCCAGGTGTTCAAAGACCCAGGGACAAGACAGTTGTTCCTATTGTTGTTTAGCTTTTACCTAATGAAGAGAAGGACAAAATCTTAAAATTAGACTATAATAAATCATGATGAATGCCAAGAAGGCAAGGATCTGATGCTATGGGGAGAAAAATAATTTAGATTCAGAAGCCCGAGAAGTATCTGTGAGGAAGTGACCCATAAGAGAAGCTTACAGGAAAAATGGGAGCTAGTGGATGCCACTTTTAAGGTATACTGAAGGACGTTGCCTTTTAAAATCTTCCATGTCCCTCTGCCCCTCAACTTTCAGTGTCCACATGTCTGCCAGCAGGAAGTACAATGGTCAGGTGCCACTGCCAAAGCAGAAAGTATGTGTAGCCCTTCTCACACAGGGATAATACAGGGGTTGGTTACCAAATGGTTGGAAGGGTTGAAAGAGCCAAAGAAAAAAGTATGGAGAAGCAGAGTTAGCAAGTACACAAACCAGTTGCCACCCCTCGGGCCAAGGGAACCCAGAAAACCTGATGCTTCTAGGGTCCACCAAGACCCTTCTGCTGAGCTGCAGTGCAAGGATGTAGGGATGCTGACCATCAGAAGGTGGCATGAGGGAGAGGTGATGGTGGAGTCTGTGTTGGGGTAGACTTGTGTCTGGCTCATGCTGAGGCCTCCAGGAAGCCATGCTGTGGTTCCAGGCCTGCTGAGAGGGCTCCTGGTCAGTGCCAAGAGTGCTGCTTGAATGCCTGGCTGGCACTGGGGTCTGAAGAAATGCTGCTTGCCTGGTGCTGAGACCGTGGAGGGGCCATTAAGATCTGGCCAAGGCTCCAGGGAGGGCTTTGTGCCATAAAAGGCAGAGCTGGCTGGTGAGGCTGGAAGTTCTATCTGTTCACTGCTGCCACAGGGATCTGGCAGAACCTAGAAGCAGGAAGTCTTCTCCTTCCCTCTCGCCTTCCTGGATTCTACCAGAACTCCCTATGAACAAAGCCTAAGCAAAAGCCATCAGGCTTTTATGCATCTGTATAAAATGCAGATTTGGACGTTCCAAGCACAGCATAGAAGTGGGACCCGAGGATACCAGAATACTAGCACAGAGAGAAAGGAGACATTCTCTTACCTGTCTTCCATTCTCCCCTGCCTTTGCACACCACCCCAGAGGAATTAGGCCAATTCAGTGCTTGTCCAGTTCCACGGCTGCTCTTATCCTCATAACATCATTTTTTAAAGTGCATAAATCTAACTGAATTATCAAGACTAACTTTCTTGAATTGCCAGTTGCCTGGATGGATAATGAATGGATGATGGATGGATGGATGGATGGATGGATGGTGAACAAATGGATCACACCTTCTCTTATATGTACCTAAGTGTCTGGTGCTCTGCTACAGTTCTCTTATTGGAGGCTTATGTCTGCTCCTATAGGTCAGCAGTGTCACTGCCATTGTCCAGTGAGACAGAAACTCAAAGGAATGTCTTGCTGACCATCACACATCTTCTAAGTAATAATGAGACCCCAACCCAAGTCTGTTGACCACCATAGCTGCTTGTCCTTTGGAAACCTCTATATTGTGGGGCACTATTTTAAGGCCATTCCTCAGGAGTCCATACAGGCAGGTGGACAGTGGCTTGTTGAACACACCTGAGCTTCTATCTCAGTATATTGGTAGTAGCGTGGAAGCTAACTCACCCTGGAAACTAGTGGAAATGACAGCCTTCCCATTAAAGACCACAATGTGGCTCCAGGCTGCTGTCGAAAACTCTCTCCTGACCTTTCCCCAACACGTGGCATTTTAGTGTTCTGTTGATTACAGATCACTTCATGCAGCACACAGTTGACTGAAAGTGGCGAATGGAAAAAAAATAGAAAAGAAAGTACATGCTTGCCAGAGAAGGGCTGTACAACGTTTGTTCCCAAGGTATTCATCTCAGTACATCTAAACACCTATAATTAAACGATCTTTGGAGTGGTGCCTCTTGGAGAGGATAGAGAATCAATTCTGCAGCATTTGGAGCTCATTCTTTGTATATACACTCTTCAGCAGTGAAGATGCTCAAAGAAGACTAGAGACCTTGGCTCACCAACACAATTACCCACCTACAGGGGAATGGACGATGGTCCAATCTAGTGTACATCCAAGCTCAGGGTAGCAGAAGGAAAGAGACAAGTGATGAATAGGGTGACCCCTAGTTCTGTGTCTTTGCCCTCAGCTCATTTCCTTGCTGGGATTTTACTTTTGTACCCAGGAAGCAGTGATCATTGGGTAACTTTGTGTTAAACAGCTAATTAATGGGAACTCAAGTCAGCTATCTTATTTATGAGACTGTGGAGCAGGCAGAGACACTTCACTCATCTGGAATAATAAGTTGGGATCAAGCTGCATCTTCTGTATAAATATGTGAGGCACTGCTGTCAGACGCCACTGCCAGCCAGCGCTGTCTGGTTTCACATGAATCACTGAGATGACCCGGACCTTCAGTCTGAGTTGATTATAGCTAATGTGTGCCATATAATCTCATATGCTCAGAATGTCTTGTGAACCCAGCACACTATCAAGATACAGTTTTAATTAACATTTGCTTTTTAGATAATATACGCAATTTATTTTGGCAAGAGTTTGTTGAATGTAAAATCTACATAATTAAGATACTAAACCTGCAATATTTTTTCTTTGTGGTATTTTTATGCTAAATGACACAGATTCAGCAACATTTATTACCCAGTAGATAGCTGCAATGGGCAATCACAATTCCATAATTTCTTTCATTTTTCAAAACTGTTTCTCTAACCAACGGATACAGAATCATACAGTTGATTTTGTTCACTTTTTAGATTCAAGGGTATGAGGTTTTTTTCCTAGTTCAATTTCACATTAGCCACAAAAAGAGCAGGCTCATGGTCCTTCTACATAGAACTCTGCTATAAATGATAGCTTATTTTAGAAATTATTACTTTGCGAACCTATTTCTGTGTTTTTCCACAAATGTTGATGCATGGTCAAGAGAGAATGGGCATGCTGAGGAGAGACCTTCAAGATCATTAAAGGGTCTCTTCCTTTCTGACAATACACACAGCACATCAAAGTCAGAACCAGGGCTACATGACCCTTGAGTAGCTGTGCTTGGTTTTTAAAATCTTCTGCCTTCTGCCCTTAAGGAGCCTCCTCTACCTCCATCAGGGATATCTTGGAAACTTGGAAATGCCTCAGATCATAGAAAATAGGTGCGTTTGGGGTGGGGAATCAGACTTGATTCTGAAAACTCTCCCCCCGCCCCGGATGAAGAGCAGTGCTGTGGCCGCATCCCAATTGCTTTCTTCTTTCTGCTCATTCCTGTAACTGGGTCAGAGGGTCATGACTTGGCTTCAGGAACCTGAGCCATGTGCTTCTGCAATCTGCAGCCAGCTAAGTGCCTGCCATGCCACCACAGAGCTGTTGTGGTGAAGCCCGGCACCTCATCCCGGGGAGGCTGTGGACAGACCTGTGCTGGGGGCTGGGCTATGAGGCCATTTTCTAGGTCTTCCCTTCTCCCCTTCCAGTCTTATTGGGTCTGAGCTGCCAAGCTCTTCCCAGACGGACCCTCAACAGGGCCTTTTTGTGGACTCTGCTGTGCCCCTTGGAATGCAGTAGGCAGGACTGTGCCTGGTTGGTCTCTGCTCAGATCTGCTGTGAGCTGCTAATTAGTGTCAGTGACTGCTGGATGGGAGGATCAGATTGCTGGTTGCCCATGGGCTCTGTGTGCCCTCTACCTTGCTCTCCAGCCTGAAACTCTAAGTCTGCATTGGTGAAAGCGGAGTTGGGCTACTTGTGGTGCAGGATGTCAGTGTGGCCATCAGGTTAATGGGTTTAGCTAACGTCTGGGCACAGAGATGAGTGACCCGGATCAGGCACAGAACCTAAGGGCAATCAGAGCAGAGGGCCGCAGAGGGCTGAGTGGCACACTTCTGCTGGAGAGGTCCCGCAGAGTCTGTGTCTTGGGGAACTCTGTTAATAGAAGGAGAACATGGTGCGTTAATCTGAGAGCCAACAGATGGGGGACAATAGAGGGGTCAGGGTTCATACAGGCTGGCTTTGGTCACCTCATTGATGTGGCTTAGGGCAGGACACTAACCTCTCCTAGTCCTCTAGAGAGTTTAGTGCCCTCATGCCTGCCATGGGCCCAGAAGAGCCTGTGTCTCTCAGGATTATGAGGTTTGAATGAGCCGGTTCCCATACAGTCATGAATCACTTAACAGTGGGGATACAGCCTAAAAAATACATGGCTAGAAGTGCCATCCTTGAGTGACGAAGTGCACTTACACAAACTGAGATACTACAGGTCAACACCTCCACACAATCAGCAAACGTGGTCAATGGGACGTGCTGAGGCTGCTACTGCCATGACATAGCTGACTGTTTTACAGTAAGCTTGTCTTTTGTAAGTAGGGTATACCTAAAATAATGATGAAAAGTACAGTGCAGTGGCTACGCAAACCAAGAACAGAATCATTCATTACGATGATAAAGTATTCTTAAATATATATAATTGTATTGCTGCATGTTTATATGACCAGTAGGGAAGCAGGTTTGTGTACACCAGCATCATCTCCAACCCAGAATAATGCATTGTGCTCCTGCGACAACTCTGAGGACAATAAGTGATAAGAATTGGTTAGCTCCATCATGATCTTATGGGACCATTGTTGTCCAACAGGTCTGTTGCAGACAGAAAGGTCGTTGTGTAGTGTATATCGTCACTGTTCTTAGGGAGAGGACTTATAAAAATACTACAAATTAAGTTGAAATATGTCATAGGCCAGGCACCTTCCTGCTTATGTGCTAGTAATTTTTCTTTTTTTTATGTGCTAGTAATTTAACCCAGGGCCCGGAGGACTGGTGATAGTTTCTGTTACCCCACAGTGAGGAAGTTGTGAATGCACTGTGGCCCTCAGATAGCTGTGCAGGGTGCAGTCTCCCCCCGTATCCATCCCAAGCCTTAGCCTTCCATGGGGCTGTCTTGAAGGTGCCAGGAGCCCTGGCTATGTGCCCGAACGCAGCCTGAGATGTACTGCAAAGCTTCAACAATGTGGACACTGAATACCCAATAACATGTAGCCACCGTGTTTTGCTTTCTTTGCACATGATGTGATTATAAAATAATGTTATTGATATATGTGTGTGCTTGTACTTTCAGTTTCCTGAAGATCTAAGTACTTCCTTTATCTATAATATTCATTTGCTTGGCAAATATATGTGTGTATATTATGTTCTTATTTTTTAATGTGAGTTTGCCAAGACTGTGTACTGCCTATGTTCATACACATCTCTTCATTTATTCATTCAACAAATATTTAATGAGCACCAAGAGTAGTACAGAATTTTAGAACAAGAAGGGATTGAGAAAGCAGCTTACTCAGGGCTCTGCAGTTAGAGATCAGGAACTCGGGATTTTAGCATAACAAGGCGCCCACCTTCCACCCTGTGCAGGTTCCCTCTGCTCCATGTCAACTTAGATTCCATGGTCCATCAATGTAATCATTCCAAGACAGGCCTCAATAGCTTTTCCTCTCTCTCTCCATCCTGCTTGCCTGGCCAGATCCTAATTCTGTGGAGCCTCACGTCTGCTCTCCTTACCTGGCAAAGAGAAGCTGCATGTAGCAAGATATAAGCCCATTGTCAGACAGCTGACTGTATATGATAACTACAAATTCTCATTTCAGGAAGTAGGGTTGAGTTGTTTAGAGCTAACCCATATTTCCTGGGTTTGTTCTTCTGTTGCCTAGCTGTGAGACTGTGGGCAAGTTATTTAAGTAAGGATAATAATTTTTATATCTCATAGGATTATTTTGAGGACCAAAGAATTCAAAATATATAAGGCATTTAGAGAAATCCTGATGCTCTGTAGGTATGTGTTCATTGTTATTGTTGGGCATTCCACATTGCTGAGCAAATTCTTCTATATGCACATTGGTCGCTGGTTGATGGGGTTCTAACCATCCCAATTCCACTCCAGGCAGCAGGAGGAGCAAGGGGCTCCTGCTTGCTGAGCCAGCACCTTTCAAGATCTTTTCCAGCAGGTTCTCATAATGCTTCTGTCTACAGAACCTAGTTTCACGGACATACTGAGCTGTGAGAGAGATTAGGAAATGAGTTCTTTGTTCCAGACAGTATTTTATCCCAGCTGGGATACTCATAGCAAATAAGAAGAGTGAATGGGACATTTGCAGGCACTGGTAGACTCCATCACAGCCTTGTGGGCAGATGGAATGGGTTCCTGTCTCTCTATCTTCCTCCCACATGGCCACCCAGGAACATCCATCCCTCTCCCGGCTGCACTTGTCTGTCCCAGCTTCCTATTGCTACCCTCCCTGGTCTTCCCCTTCCTCTCTGGCCACTGACTTTTGATGTTTCTTGCTGGCTCCTCCTCTTCTTCTCAGCCTCTGCATGCCAGTGAGCCCCAGTGTTGACAGTGGATCCTCCCATCTTCTCCACCTACACTCACTCTCTGGTAGTGAGCATCTCCCACATGCCCACATCTCCAGAATGGGTCATGCCAGCCTAGAGTGAACTCTAGACCCATAGCTCCTCATCTTCACTAGATGTACATCAACCCGCCATCACAGAAGTTGCATCTCTGAAGTAGTCTCTGGATTTTTGCCCAAGGGTGCTTCTCCACTAGCCTTTCTTCTACCACACAACTTCTCCAAGCCCAGCACCCTGGGTGCCTCCTTATTCTTGAATCCCTCAGCCCCCTTTGTAAATCCTAAGAAATGCTCAAATCTGCCCACTGCATTTCTCTCTCAGCAGTTACTACCCTCATCCAAACCAGCACCCACCTCCCTGGACAGCTATAACTCCCTAGTAGCAGCCTCCCTACCTCCATCCTTCTGCAGAGGAGCACAGGATTAGATCAAGGACTCTGGAGCCAGATGGCTGGGTTCAAATCTCTGCTCTAATATATACCAGCTACAGGACTTGAGCAGCTTTCTTAAATGTTCATCTCGATTTCTTCATCTATAACCTAAGAATAATAATAGTACCTCCTTCCTAGGGTTATTGTGAGCATTAAATGAGTTAATATATGCAAGCACTCAGAGCAGTGTCTGGCATATAATCAACACAACCAATAAATGTGAGCCATTATCATTAGCTATTATTACTATACATTTTTCATGGAGCAGCCACAGTGATCTTTTCAAAACATAAATTAGATACGATCATTCTTCTACTCAAAACTCTCCAGCAATTTTCCATTTCACTTACAATAAAATTCTAACACATTATCAAGGCCAAAGGTCTTAATGACCTAACCCTCGCACCTCCCATCTACCCCTCTCTCTTCTCATCACTTACTCCCCTTAAGCTGCACTGGCTTGATTTTAGGTCCATTAACATTCCAAGCTCTTTGTTCCCTCAGGGGCTTGGCCTTGTTTCTTCTCTCTGCCTGGAATGCTCTGCCCTTCCTCTAGCTGCTCTTCCCCTCTTAAAAACACACACACACACAAAAACAACAAAAAAAAAACCAATTCAACTCAATTATTTCCCCTTCCAAAAGGCCCTCACTGATCACACCTCAAGGCACACCCCCTGCTGGCCACTCTCCCTCTTTATTTTCCACAGTATTTCTCATAAAATTCAGTTACCATGTTGGTTTTTTGGTTTGCTTAATGGAAAGTCTGTGTGTCTGCAATAGAGTGTGTGATACTTACCTTGTCTAGCCATGGGTCTCAGGACCTAAAACAGGAACACACAGAGTCAGTGCTCAAAAACCAGCTGGTAATGAAACAGGAGAGATCCTTCAAGCAAGGCTTCGAGAATAACAATTCTCTAGACTCTCAAGGAAGGGGTTTGAGGCACAGGAAGCACCATGTGCAAATGCATGCAGACAGGAAGCCTGGTGCTGCCCAGCTGTTAAAGTGCATTGTGGTCCTCAGACCAGCGGGCTCCTGGGAACTTCTGAAGAACACAGAATCTCAAAGAGCTGCTGAATGAGAATCTGCATTTTAAGGAGATTCTCGGGTGATTCCTTTAAGAACTACTGGGGTAGTTTGTTCAGGGAACTGGAAATAACCACCAGAGCTGGGGCATACAGTACAAAGGGAGGTGTGTTGCATGGGCTATAAACTCAGCTGCGGGTAACAAACCTCAAACAGTAGCTTAAGGATATCAGATAAGTGTGCTTGCATATCACATAAAAATCTAAGCTGCTTTGGGTTAAGTTTGTCAGGGTTTTGCCACATTCTAAGTGGTCTTTAGTGGGACGATTTCCAACTTTGTCCTCTGATAAGGATTTCCTGAGATTTTTGAGCTGCTACTTCCTGCTTGATTCAGGTGATCCCTCCTGGGTTGCATCCTGTGACAACCATCGAGCACTCACCTCCTCCTGGGAGCTGGAGACCCCCAGGGGGTAGATGTGATAAATTTAGCATCACCGATGATGGGGCTAAGTGGAATCTCAACTTGAGGTCCATTCTGGAAAACAACTGGCTTACATTACCCAAAAATAACAGTGTTATGGGAACCAGAAGGCTTGAGGACAGGTTTCAGATTACAGGCAAAGAAAAAATGAAAATTCAGTGCAACACACTTGATTGGATCCTAGATGGGTACGAAACATGGAAAGGACATTACTGGCACAATTTGGGACATCTGAATGTGGACTGTATGCTAGATAATAGTTCTCTAAAGTACTGAATGAGATAATAGCATTGTGGTTGTGCAGGAAAATGTCCTTAGAGAAGACGTGCTAAGGCACTGAATGTTAAAGGATAATGCTACTGCCAAATTATTCTCAAGTAGCTTCAGAAAAAAAGGGAGAAAGATATATAGAGAAAAAGATAAGGCAAATGAGGCAAATGGTGACAGTTGGTGAATCGAGGTTAAGAGTATTCAGATGTTCTTTGTGCTATAATTACAACTTTTTAATAGGTTTCAGGTTTTTAAAAAATAAGAAGAATGTTTTACTCTTCCTGGTGGTTGATCTTATGTAGAAGAGGTGAGTTCAGAACACACAATGGATTCACCAGCTCATATCATTTGTGATTTGGTGTGACCTGCTCCATCAGGCTTTCACCAAGGGATAGGGTACCAGGCTGAAGGCACAGATTCTGGCTTTGTTGGAAACTGGAATCATCTGCCTTAGCGTTGGAGTCCCTGAACTAACAAGCCACATTTCCACACCTGACAGACTGGAAGCTAATAGAGAGAGGAAGGCAAAATCTGCTTCTCTTTCAAATAGAAATCAAAACCTACAGCCACCTTCTGCACCTAGGCCCATTCATAGTGGCTAGGAGGGTCTGGGGGAGGAGCAGGGGGTTGTTAGGGTGGGCTGAGTGCTGGGGTTTATTTGCAGAGGTGAGGGTTGTGATTAGTGTGAGGAAGGGAGACTGAGACAAGATGGAATTATAATGATGAGAGCTGGGAAAGAGTTTATTTCGAAGAACATTTTTAGTCACAGATGGTTGAAGAGAAATACAGAGAACAGGCCCCAGCACCCCAGCTTCCCAGCTGACTGCAGGGAGGGGGAGCTTGCTAATGAACGCATTGATTTTCCAGCTCCTCAGAACAATAGCAAATGCTTTTTGCAGTTATTAATTGGGACCCCACAGCAGGTGTGGGGGATGGGAGGCTCTGGTGATTCTAAGTTTATCGCTGGGAGTTAGGTGAATAGAAAGAGAAGGTAAAGAGAACCAGGAAGGTCATGGAACGGCATAGCTAGAGCCAGGCTTGACTGACTCTCATCCTGACCCCTGAGGAGCTTACCCTTTTTAAACATCAGTTTTCCTCCCTGGTAAAAATTAAAATAACTTTCCTTTCCATGAATAGCATGAAAGATAAATGAAATAGCTGATATGTGGAAAAAGTACTTTGCGAGCTTTCTAGTGCCACACATTGTTTTACTTCAAGAAAAAAAATTACCCAAGAAGCAATTTTAAGCACCTGTGTGTGACAGGCTGTCGGCTAGGTCCAAGGAATATGCCATGAACTGGAAAATACAGTCCCTGTCCCCACAGAAATGGTCAGCTGGCAAGGAAGGGCACTGACCAAGAAAATACAAAGGAAAGCCTGAAACCGAATTGACTGGGAAGTCTGGGAAAGCCCCGTGCAGGAAGCAATATCACCAAGGAGACCCATCATGAGCCACCAGCCTCCCCATACAGAGGGGTTGAGGTTGGGGACTTAAACACTGACCCTGCTTGGCCAGGTGACAAAGGTCTGGAACATGTGAAGCATGGGTGGACTTCTGTTTCCCCATGGAGGAAAGACAAGCCACGTAGCCTCTGAAGAACTCCTGCAGCCTGGTCTGCTCCAGTAGCCCAGTCTTGAGCTGGCTCAGCTGCCCAGGCTGCAAGGCCCCTGTTGTGCCCACTCCCCATTACTGCCAGCAGCCTAACTCAGGTGTTCCTCGCCCTTAGGAGGCTGACACCCTGATAACAAAGCTCACGTTTCCCCAAAGTAGGCAGGTCCCAAATAAAGAGTCGCAGGTCCTCCCCTGAACACACCTGACATCCCACAGTGCATCCAGTCCACAGCCCAAGCATACCCCTCCATGGGCTGCCCACCATCTGGCCCACTGCCTGCAGCTTGCCGTAAGAACTCTGCTGTGAGCCTGTGCCCAATGGCCCTAGTGGAACTGACCCCCAAGCTAGCCTGAAATCCCTCTTGTAAAACTAGCCTGGGGAGACAGGACTTCCGGAAGCTGCTGAATGGTCTCCCATAGCAGGCGTGTGTCAGCGAGCTAGAGGTCGAGATGAGGTCCCCAGGGCAGCAGCTCTAGCTCTCTAGACTAGTGGGAAGCAGGGTCAGGAAGTGAGCACTGCGCATGGCAGAAGGGTTAGAATAAAGGAGAATGCTGGTATTGTGAGACTTCTGAACCCCTCCCCACTTTGCCCACCACTCACACTTTGGGTTAAGCGAGTCATGGCCTCTCCTGGGCTCTGGCTTCCTTTTCATGTGAGGGTGGCTGTGGTAGTCTGTGATGCATGTGGCCTGGGCTGGGGAGCGGTGGGGATTGAATCCTGTCACACCTGCCGTATCTCTAACTGCTTTGACCTTTATTCTGCCAAACCTGTCTGCCCTCATTATTTAACAGTCTATACATTAGGTATGATGACCTTCTATCCATTAGACAGAGATTTCCTGACGAGGACACAGAGAATTTGCTGAGGGCTTCCACATCTAGCAGTGGAATTAGATCACACATTTTTCATTTTGCCTCTAGGATCCGGAGCAATTTCCGTCCCTTTTGGCTTAGAACCTATAGACGTCACGCGTAGATGAAATGAGGGAAGGGCTTCTGTTTCATGAGGGAATTTTTTTTTAATCACGTACTCTCTATTCACGACTTCACAAAAGAAAGAAAGGAATAAAATTCACACGTTTGCAAGAAACTGCTGGCGTTTTTGAATATTTTTCACAAGCAAAGAAATCTGGTTTTAAAAAGTTAAATTTTCCACAAACAAGAGAACACGTTTATTGATAACAGGGATGAATAAACCACTAAGTAAATGTTGAGTAAGGTTTTTTTCTTTAAGCTTCATTCTTTTCCCCAGTCTCTGGAACAAGTTGATCCCTATCCCACCACACTTCAACCCCACTTTACCCCTCAATACAGTGGACAAGTGGGAAAAGCCTGGTTTATTTCCTGAGTTTGTACACACACACTTGTATGCACACACATAATTGTAGATCGGTGCCAGAAAAATAAAAAATCAGCTGGTTATATGCCCTAAGCTCTTGATGTGCATTAACTCATTTAATTCTACAACAGTATAAGGAAGTATCTCAAGATTTTAATGGTAGCAGGCTCACAAATGAGATGCATCAAAGCCCAGTCCACTTCTGCCTTGGGAAAAGCCCTTAGTATGCCTGAGCCCCAGTTTCCACAGTGTGCACAGTGGAAAAGTGGTGGCTACTTGAGGGTGTTGTTACACACAGATGGGAAGTCAGGCTTGTCTGGCTGCAGTGCTGCTTACTCTTAGCCACTCTCTGCCATCCTGGGTGGGGGTCAGTGGGCAGAGCCCAGGGGCAAGGGTCTGTGGAAATGAGTTTGTCTGTAGAACCTGCCATGAAACTCAGCTCTTTGCTTCCATCAGTTTCTTTGGAGTCCGTTCTTCCTGCATGGCCGGGATCAGATTGTCACATCAATTCCTCAGGGACCCAAAGCTCTGCTTTTTCCAGTTCAGTGTGCTTCTCTTTCCCTTCCCAAGGAAACTGGATACAGTGTCAGACACTCTCAGTAGCAAACCTGCTCTTGCTGTGTACCTTGACCAGCCCTTCCCAAGCTGGGCATCAGTTTTCTCTTCCATAACACACAAAGTGGCTGCACTGTCATCTGCCGAGTGGCTCAGACCCCACCTGCTCTGAAGTCCCTGCATTTTCAAGAGGGCTGAGAGCTGCATCTTCCTCCACCTTCCTGCAGCAGAACCCCAAACCTGCATTTCCTGACAGTTTCCATATTCCTGTTAGAACTGTTGACCAGGAGAGGACAAGGATCCTGTCAAGAGTCTGTGGTGGCCAGAAAAGGCATTGGCTGGGCAACCCAACCCTAAAATCTATGAGTTTTCCATCATAGGAGGTAGGAGGTAGGAAGTAGCTCTATATCAAGGAATTGACAAGATGTGATAATTGGAGAGACTCAGTGTTGCTAAACTGAAAATTTTGTGAAATCAATTGAGAGAAAAATCAATGTAAGATTTTTTTTTTCCACAATGAAAAGACAAGATTTCTACACAGTTAAGAATCAGGGTGTGGTTCCCATGCTCTTCCTGTCTTGTTCCCCTGTTTCTGGGCCACAATTGTTCGTCAGGAATAATTAAATATTTTCCCATGGGCAACAATTATTCGCTTAAAATATTATGAGTAAGGAGAACACATTTATAATTACCTAACCTTTCTGAAGGTGAAAATATACATTATCCTTTGATAGAAGAGAAAAAGGAGTTCCTAGATATGCCAGCGCCATACTCCATCCATCCTGATTACACTAATTGCCTTAAGGGAGAGAATAATACTTGTCTACACACCAGACCTTCCCTTTCATTTTTTGTAACTTTTAGGAATCAAATCATGGTTCCCCTTTCTTGTTTTTGTAAGTCATTAAATAGCCAGCCTGTAGCTATTAGAATTGTCGGAGAGCATCTTTGAATTGCCCCAATGCTACGATATAATGAGAGTGTCAACGAGTCTCTTTTCTTTGAAGTGTGTTTCATTGTCTGCCACATAAAGACACAAACCATGAACCCAGTATTTCATATTTTCATTGGCTTCCTTATATTTTCCATAAATTCACACACAGTCAAAACAAGAAAAAAATAATCGATATGAAATAAAATAAGAAACAACAAAATAATAATCACAATAACTAACACATACTGAGTTAGGCTTTCGGGATGATTTAGGTTTACTAGTCTCATGTCATAAATTCAACACTCTCCCTTACAGATGAGAGAACTGAGGCCCAGAGATACTAATTAGTACTTTGCTTGGGTAAGGCATTTATTAGTACAGCTAGTGAGTGGTAAAGCTAGAGTCTGGTCCAGAAACTGTCCTTTTAACCCCTACCCAAAAGCCTCTATCAAATGTCTCTCTGTAGTTGTTTTGGTCCACTATTTTTCATTCACTGGCAAAAGACACATTTTCTATAAAATACTTAGCAAAGAGCTGATTACAATCATGCTTTCATGGTAGAGCTCCTATTTCTGGCTTGTTTGGCCTTACTGTTAGTTCTCAAGTCTACCACCCTGCAGTATTGATAGTAAAAGTAGCAGTACTACTTTGTGAGTAGGTACCCTGGACTAAGTACTCATTTGGGACCTTCCCTTCCTTCCTCCACGGGATGCATGATAATGATGCAGTTATCCTTGGCTCCCTAGTGAAGAAACTGAGGCCTGGAAAGGTTACACAGGCTACAGGTTCATGAGGTTACCCAGCTAGTAATCTGTAAAGCGGGACCTCAAGGCATGTGCCTATCTCGCTTAGCCAGTTTTAACCCACACAGTGTGTGCCAGGGCCTGTTCTTAACTCAGTAGATCCCTACTGGGATTAAACTTCATCCCTCCCATGAGCCCGCAGTGCGGTAGACTCTCACAGGAGTAATAGATGGCATAGCTACCTGCATACTTTCTTCTCAAATATTCTCTGTCTTATTCTAGGGAAATAAGAGTTCTGTAATTCTTTTGAGGTTTGGTAATTCTTTCATAGGCTCTGAAGTTGCCTAAAGTCTTGTTGAAATTCCGTAGTTTTTTGAAAAGTAGCAATGTGCCTATTTGCACTTGCATACATCACTGGTACAGGATATCTCAGAACTCAATTCCTGTCTCTGATTTGGGTTCTGTTCTCCATAGCAGCACAAGAAGGCTCTGTGTGCACTGCTAGCTCATCACCTGAAGGTTGCTGGGAATGCTACAGCATTTAAAATGCAGGTGTCTTCTTCTCAAGGAAGAGCTCTTTCTCCTTATCTTGCAAGTGTTGTAGAAGCAGCTGTACAGTGGTTAAGGCCACCTTCTACAGCCTAGTGTGGAACCTCAGTCCCAACACCAACCAGCTGTGTGACCTTATTTACCGTTTCTCAGCTTCCACCTCTACCGTGTTGGGATGATGCAATCACAATACCTCCTGTATCCTATAGTCAAGGTGCCAATGCCAGGACCACGGACCAGGGCACTTGGGCTCTGTGCAAGAGTGGGCCATTGTTACTGGTGGCCGTTTACAGACTTGAATTTCACTTGTACTTTGAAAAGGACTTTTTAAAAAAAAAATAGCTCTTCACTATTTCTTTTTTCCAGCTTTCAAAGGGTCACAGTGCTTTTTAATCTTCACTCTTTGGGATTATATGCAGCCATTCTGGTAAAGATGTGAGTGCTGTGGCCTTCTATGGTCGTTGCCAGCATCCCAGCCAGCTGAGGTCTGCATTGCAGCATCTTGCTATAGTCGGTCTGGGCCATTTCTGCAGGTTGTCTTTAAGCAGTGTGATGGAGCTCATCATCTAAGCAGGCTGTAAAGTTCTAATTGGTGCAGCTGATAAGCCTCTCCCCAGTTCTACCCTCACAAGCCCTGGGGTGTTGGAGGTCCGCACTGCAGAGGAAAATTACCTCCTGACTGATCCCTTCCCTTTTGCTGCTGCCCTTACACACTTTTCTCCACAGGGCAGCCAGGCTGATCTTTTCAAATGCAAATCAGATGTGATGGTTCAGCTTAAACCTTTGCAGCCTCTTCTTCCTATTGCCCTAAGACTCCAATCTCCAGGGTCCTTCTTATGGAGTGTGAGGCCTCTCATGTCCAGTGCCAGCCCGCAGTCCTCCCCTACTTCCAGAAACAGGCCAGCGTGTTCACCTGTGTGAGTCCCTCTGTCTGGGACATTCTATCTGGTCTACTGGCAGAGCCAGCATTTCCCATCCTATGGGCTTAGTTGAAGATCTCCCTTCCTTTGCACACCTGCCCCAGCCACCTTACCCAAATGAGCACATGCATCCAGCCCACTACCCTTATTCCTTGTTTTATCCCACTTTCCCCTTCACAAACTGCTGCTCTTTTTTATTTCTCGGCATACTTTCTTGTTTCCTGCCAGCCTTTCCTTCCAGAGAGTCTTGCTGAGGGCAGGGAGCAGGGCTGTGTGGCTCCTGCCTGTGTCCTGAGTATAGACACGGAGGATCCCAGTCAAGTTCACAGCGATCAAAGGCTGTCTCAGCTGCCTCTGCAACATCTGCAACCAAATTCTCCATTTGATGCTGGCTCTGCTCTAAATGCCATTTGCTGATTTACCTGATTTGCCTACTTTCCCTCTAGAAAGTAAATCCAGTCTCAGACTGGATTGCTAGTCAATGACTGTGATCTTCATTGTAGATTTCTTTCAAGCTCCTGAATGGGAAAGGTAAACATTCTCTTTGGAGTTTTCCGTATGTATCTCTGAAATACAGTAAGTCCTCAACTTAGGAACGAGCTCTGTTCCAGGAGAATTATTTCTAAGTCGAATTCTTTTGTAAGCTGACAAAGTGAGTCTTAGACAGTACATCTGTGAAAGTTCGCAACACAACTGTGCAGAAGACAGGGACTTACGATATAATATTCTCCTGATTGTCTTAGGGTCTTTTGTGAAAGCACTAAGAATCTATGAGGATTGGGTAGAGCTGTGTTCTCCATGGTGATCCTAAATTTGTGACATCAGTGTCTCTGGGACTAGGTCAGTGATGACAAATCTTGTAGAGCTTTCAGAGATAACAAACAGCCTGCTGCAGCATGCCTGTGATAGGTTTGTGCTCGCTGCACTAAACTGTTCAGTTAGCGGAGCAAGAACTCTGGGGTGAGGCTGCAGCCAGTGGTTGCACAAGACCCCAAGGTGATTCTCAGGCTAGCTAAAATTTAAGAGCCACTAAAAAGAGCCATTGTTGTCAGGGAAGACTGGAAAAGTTGCTAAGTTATATGAATACTTGTGCAGTCTCAATGATTTGGAAAGGTGTGATGAACATCTGCTGTGTGCCAGTAATTGCCCAGCATGCCTGGCGTTCAGAGTCACACCAGACAGGGTCCCAGTCTCCAGGGACTCATGGGCTCAGAGGGGAGACCAGCAAAGAAACAGTGTATTACGAGCTACTGCAGTGCTCATTAGAATACAGGAAGCCAGGAATAACTGCAGAAGCACAGGAGGGACTCTTATCAGTTGAGTCTTTGAGAGTAAAGTAGAGCAAAGGTAGAAAAATGCAGACTTCAGAGACAACATGTCCAAGTCTAAGACAACCTCCACTCTTTTTCACCTGGGTGATCCTGGGGTAAGCTATTTAACCAATCTGTGCTCCAGTTTCCTAGCTTAAAAATGAAAATGATAATACAGCTAGTAATCTGGAGGGCTGCTCTGCTGCTTGGATAGGCTAATAAATGAACAGCCCACCAAACAATGCGCTTGCACACAGTCTCTCCACCCCACCGCCGGTTACAGAATCAGAACCTGTGCGTTAACCAGATCCCCAGGTAATTCTATTCTGGAAATTTTTAAAAATTGAGAGGCACAGGTGTAGACTGGTGGTTCTGAGTCCTGGCTGAGCAGATCTGAAGAAGGAAAGCAAAAGCAGAAGCTCTGAAGCGTAAGATAGGATCCTCTGCTGGTCTCTGAAGTGGCACTGGGGATTTGAGACAGTAAGTGGTGGAGGGCTGAACCTCTTCACAGCTTGGAAGGAGGGAAGCTTGGGCTTTAGCCACTTTGTATTAGAGAAAACGCAACCTGGTGGCCATTAAAGACCAGGGAGGAGGGACAAGCCGAAGAGGGAGGTGAGGAATCTAAACACAACTGCCCCAGAAGAGGTTGAGGTAGAAGGCAGTGAAGGTGGGAGGAGGAAATGGGCTTGGGATGACAGGAAGGGAACTCAGGCAAGAGGGACTAAACAGAGAGAGGAAGGGGAGAAGAGTTCAGTGCGACTCAGGTTTGGAGCATCTGTGACTGTGTAAAAAGCTGTCTTTGTAACCATTTCCTGGTTTTCCCCTGGACTGGTTTTCCCGTCTACCCAGTGAAAGACTGTTGTTAACTTCCTAGGAATTTCTTGCAGGGAACTCAGAGAGCATTTGGCACTGCTTCCTGCCCGACAAGGGCTTGGGAACAAAATGTCCTATCTGATCCTGGGAAACATGGTGGTGTTCTTCTTTCTTCATCTGATGTCTCTACAGTCTGTTCAATTACAGCAGAACTTCAGTTTCCCAGCTCCCTTAAGGAATGAATCACTCCATGTGAACAAAGCTTTTAGCTGCTCTTCTTTGTATAGGAATATTTTTTTATGATATATTTTAATGCATTTGTTTAGTGCTTTTTAAAAGCAGGGGGCCCCTTTTAAACATAGAATTGACATGGAATCCTAACACATACGAGACAATAAAGAGCGTTACTTTGGTTCAAGAAGAGAGAGACCCAAGTTTCCTGGTCTTGTCCTTTAATTTATGCTTGACTTGGTCCCTGAGATTATTCCACTTGGAGCCTGTTGAATCATTTTTAAACTAATATTTTTAAAGAAACTTACTCTACATCACTGACTTCTTAAATAAAAGAACCAGCTGTAATTTTTTTCACAACTAGCACTTCATTATCAAAATCATTTGTGATATGATTGAATAGGCACAAGTAACTTCCAGTGAAAGTGACAGACACCTACTCTAATTCATGTAGGCAAAATTTTGACTTCATTGGCATTTGCAACTAAGAAGTCCAAGAGTATGGCTGTTTATCAAGCTAGGTCATATCCAGCTACTAAACTCGCTTCCTCGGGGTCATTCCCTTTGTCTGTTGATTTTTCCTGTCTCTGATATAAATGAGTCAGCATTTAGCTCTAGCCATTCTGGCTAAAGGGAGCTGTTTACATGCAGTAAATATAATTTTGGTAGTTCCAAGGTAAAGTCCTTTCCAGATCTTGATCCAAGAAGAGCAAAGGCCTTTGTCCCCAGTATCCATGTATCTGTCCTTGCAGAGGATCTCTTATGTGATCAACATATGATGATGTTGCCACTTAAAGCCAGTTCCTCTAAAATCCTGTAGGATGGGCCAGGTGGAACAACTGTCCAACTGCTGAAAGGATGCTGTCAAGAATAAGTAATACATGTCCTCTACTTTAAAAAAAAAATCACTGAATTCCAAAGGTATGCTTGGCATTGTAGCAGAGATCAAAGATGAAAACAGAAAAATATTCACCATGGAGGCAAACAGGTGCATGTACAAACCAAAGATTCACACAATGTGAGAGGGGCGGTGACCACGGGGAACACACCAACAGTTCTGAGAGATGTGATCATTGGCTGAAGAGAGGAGCAGTTATTCTTACCAGAGGAAATGAGGAAAAGCTTTGCACAGCAGATAACCTGTGCCAGTATTTGCACAGCAGACCAGGGGAAGACAGATCTAGTGGGGAGGAACAGAGCATGGAAAGCCATGGAGGTATGAACGGGGATGAGGTGGTCAGAGGTGGAAGGGTGGAGTCATAGATCTGGCAGCAGGAGAGGCTTCTCTAATCTACATATTCCCGCTCCCTTATCTACCACCCCTCAGAGACTGGAGAGATGGGGAATTGCTCTCTGGTGGCCCCTTCCAGCCTTCCCTCAGCACATTGCAGACCTACTGTGGCTCCATTCACTCCACTGGGCTGGTTCACACCCTCAAGGCCCTCCAGGCCACATCTTTCCAGTCCTTAATTACCACTTGCCCCTCCTACCCCACCATGGACTCCATCCCATCCCTTCTGTTTTCCACTTCTTATTTCTTGTATTGTTTTTCCTACTGTTTCTTCCATGCTTTTCCACCTTCTTTTAAGGAAGACCAGCACTTGGAAAGACCATCAGCTGATCAGAACATTCTTCTACTTCAGTGATTTCTTTTTCTCCAACCTGAGCTACAGCAAGATAACCTGAGAGTTTGTAGAAAATGTCCCAGGAGGGCCAGGGATTTAGCTCAGTGGTTCAGGCACCTGCCTCACAAGTGCAGGTTCCCCAGTTTGATCTCTGGGACGCCCCCCCCCCCAAAAAAAAGAAAAAAGAGAAAAAGAAAATGTCCCAGGTGCAGGCCCAGCTCACAAAGAGAGATTCCTGCAGTCAGGGGTGGAGTCTGGACCTTACCAATCTGTAGAGTTCCCAAGGTGACCCCAGTATTTCCTGAGTTTGGGAAGCCGGGCTTCCTGGATGCCAGAGTGCCTCCTGCACTCACTGGGGATGACTCTGTGGCCCACTTGCCCAGAGGTCCTAGCTACTGTGGATACCAGCGGTCTGGTCCCTTGATAACCACTAAGACTTTGTTGTACTAAGGTTTCATGACATATTCTTAGGCTTGTTACACTGTTGTCTTGTTAAAAAAAAATTATGTTTTAGTCTTCTTGGACACCTTTCTTTTTTTTTTTTTTTTTGCAAATCAGTGTCAGATACAGAAAGGAACCTGTCACTTGAGCAGCATATTCAGTACTTTTAAAGGTCAAAGACCTCTCTGAAAATTAGCTTTTCAGCTGTTGAAATACATTAATTTGAAAACACAACAGAAAATGTTGTCTTATGGTGTGTGCTATTTATGCATATAGAAGAGCCCATTAGATGTATTGATAACTGGGACCTCAAGCACCATTCACAGATTATCATGGCAACATGGTAGAAAAACCCTGGTAAATGCAGATTCCACTGGTGAGGAGTTGCAGAGAGAGCACTCACTAATAGTGTCTACCTATCACAGGTGCTGTGCTGCCGGGTACTTCATCCCAAATCCTCCCGATAACTGCACAGTGGGCAGCTCAAGCTCATAAAAAGAGGGAAACTCACCCCAGATCACACAGTTGCGAGTGCTAGAACTAGGTATGAATTCGGACATCCTCAGCTCTGAATGACACAGGGCTTGCCACCAGTGCCAACAGTGTCCACCGAGCACGCTCCATGGGACAGGGAACCGAGGAGCACAGGGCTGGCCTAACCTGGGCTGCCCAGAGTGCTGATTCCTTCTCAAAGAACATGCTGATTTGATGTCTGAAATATGATGGCTCAGGTTTATTTGTATTTTTTGTTACATGCTAGTTCAGTGTAATGTCCTTATTTTTCCATTATCTGATTTGAATGCATTGTATTGGAGGTTAAAAACAAGAATAGGTTTGTTTCTTTCAACAGTTAAACTGGAGAAGAGGAAAAGAATAATAAGCTTTTGAGCTCTGATTTCTTTATTTATATGGTGTTGTCAAAATAGAGGATTACAAATTCCCAATCACTCTCACCAAAAGATTACAAAGCATATTTTGTTCTTTTTTTTTTTTTCAGTTGGTCAAAAATTGTGTCTCCAAACTATTTGTTGTCTGGGAATAAAACTGAACTCACTAGCAAAATGTCTATTTTGATAAATCAGGAACAAAAAGACCAAAACTAATGACTTCCACAATGGAAGCTGCCCTGGGAAATATAATATAGAACAGTGGAGTCAGGGGCTTGTTTACCATGATTCTCTGTATCCATCTGATGGGGAGTACAAATAGGTTTCTTTACACAAAGGGACCCAGAGAATAGCGAGGCAGGAAATAATTGACTTGTCTTGGTATGTTTGTGAATGTGCATTTTTATCTGATGGCAAATATGCTGTTGGCCTTTGAGTCAGTCATCTACCGTAAAATATTCTCAACTTCGTATACACCAAGATAGTGTGCCCACCCCCAGTCCCAAAGAAAACATTTCAAATTAGCATTAATCATCCAGTGTCATGGTTTGGGCCCTATGGTGAAAGCCACCTACTACAGCTGAATGCCATCCAGCAGGCAAGAAGTGATTTGCAATATAATTTAAATAAAGAGTTAGATCCCTTCCCCACTCAGAACACACCAGTATGGAAAACCGATTGTCAGGCGTTCTGGTGATGTGCATCGACTTAGCTATTCACTCAGAAAATGAAGTTTCCTGAGACACCAGCACATTTAATTTATTTTTTCCCAGTGAAGTTAACTTCGTCTTGTAAAATACAATCACTATCCAAACTGCAGAAAACCCAGAATCATTAATTTTAATGCTTATAATGTAATGGAGGGAGATTATATTCATTTGGGATTTTTCTTTTTAATAGAATGTTTACTTGCCCCTCTCCTTATGCGTTAATTATTATTTTTTTCTCCATAATGCCCTGCTAGTATCCGAGCAGCCAAACTGAATGTCTGTTAATGTCCTGAATTTCAGAATTGCTGGTGAATCTAGCATTTTTGCAGTGTTTATGTCACTAACGCAAGAGCGTGGCAGTGAATATAAGACTGATAGGAGCACAACTGGTTCCCTACAGAGCCCTCCCATATATTTGTGTAAAACATTTAGTTTTCATAGTTTCTTTTCTAGCTTCACTTGTCAGATTGAATGACTTTTCCATGAATTATACAGTAGTAAATTAAAATTTGGTGACTTTCTATCTGTTATCATTCAGGTATCTACTTTTAGTTCATCACCATGTGAAGTTAATAAATACTTAGTGTACCCCATTTAGATCAGTATTGTGCTAAGTATTAGGAGTGAACCATTAAGATGCAGTCCCCATGTTCAGGGAGCTCACAGTTAGAGTAGGATATGTAACCAGGAGCTACAGCACAGGCACAATGAGATGGGTGGTTCAAGAGAGTTGGGTATAGAAGGTAATAGGGTGCAATGGAGGGAGCTCCCCTTGGATAGGGGACCATGAAGGAAGGCTTTGCAGAACAGAAAATGCTGTAGCTGGATCTTGGAGGCCAGGCCTTGAGTTAATTGAGTTGGCATTGGAATGGTGGGAGAGGGGAGAAAAAGACAGCTCAGGCATAGCAAAGCACATATGCACAGTGGAGATGAAAGCTTTTGATGGAAAAACTTATATAAGTGCCCCTGATTTATGGGAGGTTGCAACCCAATAAATCCACCTTCATTTGAAATTATTGTAAGTTGACAATGCACTGAAGCTACCTAACCTAGAGAACGTCACAGCTTTGCAACACAGTGGACTGAAGACAATGGGTTTGTTGCCCCTGGTCCTGTGGCTGATTGGGAACTACAGCTCATTGCTGCTGCTCAGCATGGAGAGGGACAGGGGAGGAAGAGAGAGAATTAAACCACATATTGCTAGCCTGAGAAGAGATCAAAATGCAAAATTCAAAGTACTGTATCTTTTAATTGCATATGCTTTTGTGTAATTACAAAGCCAAAAAGTCACTAATCTCATCATTCTAAGTCTGTACATGTTTTTAAAATACTAATGTAAGTTGACATTCGCGGAGCTCACCATTTGCCAGCAATTCTTATATCTGCAAACTCCAGCCTTTCACTGACCCTTTGAAGTGGGTATCAGCAGCAGTGCCCATTTTTACAAATAAATTGATGCTTCAAGTGATGTGGTAACCTACCAGGTATCATAGAGCTGGTAGCTCTAGGATCAACTGAAACCCAGATTCTTTGACTCCAGAGCCTTCAAGTTTAAATCTTATGCTCATGGCCTCTGCTCTCTTGAACCCTCAACCAGCTGTGCAGATAAGACTTGCAAATAGAGACCACCATGCATGACTGTGTCTAAGAGGGGACAATAATAGCACATATGAGTCACAGAAAGTGTTAAATGAGACAAGAATTATAGAAAGTGCTTAGAGGAGTGCCTGGGACACTATATGTGTTAACTGCTGGTATCATGATGATTAATGTCTTAATAACGTCAGAGTCCAATAGTACTTAGGAATCCAGTTGCAGGGAGTTCACTTTGGAGGGCAATTACTAATAAACACATTTTGGAGTTGGTAAATCTGGGTGGCTTAATGATGGAATTCTTGGACAAAGAACTTGGGGCTAGATGTGGTGGCAAATTCCTGTAATCCTAGCTACTCAGGAGCCTGAGGCAGGGGGACCACATGTTTGAAGTCAGCCTGGGAAACTTGGTGAGACCCTGTCTCAAAATAAAAAATTAAAGGGGGAGGTGTCCCTGGGGGTAGGTCAGTGTGAAGCCCTGGGTTTGATCAACCATGCTACACACACACACACACACACACACACACACACACACACACGAACTTGGGTACAAGGGGACTACTTCAGCAAGAAAGAATGGAATGATAGAATGAACAAATCCAAGCAGACTGGAAAATTTTAAGTAAATCAAATAGACCAATATGATTGAACCTCTATCTATAAAGACAAGCAGGGAGAGGAAGATCAAACAGGAAGGGAGAATTTGTTCACAACTGAAGATGTTTGTTGAGTGGCTGCCACTATTTACATTTTGTATGATATATCATTCTCATAAAATTCCCAGGGGCTATAGACTCCTTTTTTTCCATTTGAAGGTAATGAGGTTCAGAAGAATTAGACAACTTTCCAAAGGTTCCCCAGTTGAAGAGTGATATTGCTTGGGCTTGAACTCAGGTCAGTTTCTTGCACTGCTATTCTCTTTGGGCCACATCACACTTTTAGTTTGGTGCTTAGGATCTTTCTAACACATCGTCAATATTTATAGAATACTTTTTTTGAGTGAAAGTGATAGACAAAAAGTGAGAAAAATGTATAAACATATTCTTCTTCTTAGGGTTGTGCTTATCCATCACTAAAGCCCAACATTTCTCCAGTTAAATAGCCTGTGTCTCCTTTTATTAAGATGGAAAGAACTGGTCTCCCTATTTGATTTCCTATACACACATGCCCTCTCCCAGGTTGCCTGTTTGCCTGTACCTGTTATAACACATGCCAAAAATAATACAGCATCCCCTGAAATAAGACTTAACCAATAAAAGACTTGAAGAAAGAGTGCCAGGTGCTGGGGCTGGAATCCTGGCTCTACGTGTCTATCTGTGCTCACAAATGAGTTTCCTAAATTCTCTGTTTCTGTTTCCTTACCTGCTTAATGACAGCAATAATAGCACCCACACTGGTGGATTGCTGTTAAGAATAAATAAATATATACAAAAACTAAAATCTATGCTTACAAAAGCTACAAGCATTCATTAAATGTTAGCATTATTATTGTCACTGTTGTGACTTCTAGATCATGTCCCTTCAGGTAAAGAATTGTGATTGGCTCTGTTGGTACAGGTAGGTAGAAGTCCTTTCAGATACTTCTAAAGAGAGTGTAAAATCATACCACTTTTCTGGATGGTGATTTGATAATCTCCATCCAAATTTAACATAGACTTTTTCTCAGCGCAATATGTCCACTTCAAGGTATTTATCCTGCAGGCTGTTTCACACAAGTGAAAAGTGTGTAATTTGTACCTTTTGGATTTAGGCTTGTGTGTGTATAACCTAGTCCAAATTTTAAAAATAAAGAGTAAAGAGCGTGTCTTAGTCACTTGTGTGTCGCTGAAACACTGTAATACCTGACACCTGCAACTTAAAGGAAGAGAGATTTATTTTGGCTCAAGTTTCAGCCCCTAGTTGGCTGACTCCAAGGCAGGATAGCATGGCAAGGGGGCATGGTGGAGGAAGGTTGCTCATGGCTTGGTTGCAGGAAGGCAGAGAGTCAAGAGAGGGACCGGGAAGGAAATAGCCCCTTGCAGGCCACGCTCACAGTGACCTACCTCTTGGAGCCAGACCCCACCTCCTAACTGGAAGTCAGCTAGAAGCCATAATCACAGTCCAGTCAGGCTCTTGGGGGTCCTGACATATAAACCATAACGGTGCTGTGCTTTTTCATATCCTCCCATAGTTGAACACAGTGCTAGGCACAGAAACCCTAACAAATTCCCTTTCGTTTAGTCCAGGGCAGTTCCTGAGCATTTTTGTGCCCCACACCCATCCCCATTCACAGACACGCTTCAGGAGACCTGCCTCACCCCACCGTCCTGACCATACCCTCCGTTCTTCTCCTTTTGCTCTCGAAATTGACATATGCTTTCTTCGTTGCAGCTGTTTCCTTGGCTTCTCTAAATGACGATTCCTGACTTGTGGCCCTGGCAATCTCAGGAAAACATCATCCAATTTCTTCAATCCAGACCCCAGGGGTCCCCTTTTCTCCAGAGTCATCTCCAGGCAGCTGGGACACGTTGACTGAACCACTTTTGAGGACACTTGTGAGTAAAACATTTGATTCTTTCGAGAAAATAGTACCAATCATCCCCTTGCCCTGCTACCCTCCACTTTTGAGTGTGATTTTGCTTTTTCTCCAAAGCTATTTCCAACTCTCTTCCTTTCCGGACAAACTGTGGCCCCGTGGTTAATACTCGCAGATTCCTTATTGGTTTAATCACTAACTTGTTCGAGGAGGTGTCACCCAGCAGAACCTGAGTGCAGAGAGCTCTCGCCTTTGTTCTCCTGTGTGGTTCTATTCAGGCCGACTTGTCCCTGATGTAGACCAGAGACTAAATGGATTAGAATAAAACCAATTTAAGAGAAAAAAGAAATGTTCACAGGAACAGAAATAGAGAATCTTGCTATCTTGGCTGCTTAAGATCTGCAGACCTCACCAAGGAATTTAAAAAGTAATGTTTCTTATCATAAGCGACAGAAATATGCTGCTTTCTGCATCAATAGATATGAAGATTAAAGGATCTGACTGTATTAAACAATTTTGCACAGCATCAGGCACTCTGGGCTGTGCTCTGTGCCTTATTACCCTTCATCTTGTGGCTATTTCAGGCCTAATTTAAGAATACAATGCAGTCTGGCTTTGCGAATTGACATCCTTTAATTTAAACTGTCTTGTGGGAGAATTAAGAAATTATGGAACAATTATTCCCCCTTAGTTGAAAGCTGGGTGACATCCTGAGATTCTTGTACATTAGCCATTTGAATTGATTAAGTCACATAATTGAATTACACCTTTGCCCCCATAATATCTTGTGGCAAATATGTTGGTGTTTCGCGATGGGAAAATGCTCTCATAAAAAGCTAATAGGGGCTGCAGATTGCAGAGTGACCTGGGTGTCAAAGAAAACCTCCAAGCAGGGTGGGCTGACACTTTGAGATTTCTGTGGGGGAGTTGATTAGCAAAGCGAATGTTCCATTTGGAATCACAATGGCAGTTCAGGACCAGAGCTGCATGTGTGATACAGTATGCTTCTTCCCCCAGCCCAGCTTGGCATTGTCCTCGAGCATTCAGTTACAGTGTCCAGCATTCTTTCTCCAAGCCTTTTGTAATATCTCCCTGGAACAAAAATGCTGGGTTTGGTGAACCTCGCTTTTCCTTCCCATATGTGCTCTCATTACAGAATCCACCCCCATGGTGACATCTCCCCCAGACAGACAGGCCAAGCTGGAAACCCTGTCCAGCTCACCTGGCAAAGGAAAGGCACTCAAGAAGTGTTTGTCACATGAGGCTTCATTTTCTAAGCCTCCGTGGTTTAGTCTCTAAAATATTCCCTTTTGTAACATGGGTGTGGAGAGAAGTAGAATCTGTTAGTCATTTTTGAACTGTCATTGTTAAAAAGGTATCTTTTATCTTTTGGACCACTTGTGTCATTAGGTAATAGGATCAAGGATTTATTAAACACAACTCTGTGTAATAAATACCTGTTAGGTACCTATTCTGTGCAAAAGCCAAGTGAGGTGCTAAGCGGGGAAAGCCACCCAAAAATGTTGTCAGTTCTTCAGAGGAGCTCAAAATCTGGCTTGAAATTGGACAGGTCTGTGCAGGAAAGAGCCCTGGTAGCTGAAAGAGCCGGTACGAGGGAGATGAGTAGTCCAGAGCTGTGAAAGGGGGCGAAGGTACATTCCATTTTATTCCTCTCTGAAGTGTCACTGCCTGCATGTGCCCTGCCTCTCACCCCTCCCACGTCTTCCACTTGGAACCCAGCAGAGAAGAAAACTGCTAGCCTCCTGTTCTTGGTCAGGCCGGAGGTGTGCCTTTCATTTGGAAACTCCCAGGAAGGAGAGGTTTGAAAGCACCCCGCCCCCGACCCCAACTTTCCGCTCTCCACCTCACTGCGAAGCATTATGGGTCTTCAGATTCTTTGTCTACCCTGTGTGGCATGAGAATCTCTCGCTCTTTTTAAAAGCTCTTTACCTTTTCTTGACGTTCATCAAAGAACACTGTTGGCGCTTTAAAATCCAACCACAGCAATCCTCCTGAATGTTTCTGTGTGGAAGGGATTAATCAAGTCTGTCAAACATCGAGCTGTAAAACCTTTAATATTTTTAAAAGGTTTAACGCCAGCATATTTATCACATGCATCATTGAGAATAATCTTTCTGTTTATAAAAAAATTAAATACTCACATGAAATATTGTGGTGATGAGCACAGTGGATAAAAAGCTGGCACAGGGACCGGTTCTGCCACTGGGATGGGGATTCTGGTTAAATCTCTGGCATCACCTGCTAGGAGCCACCCATCATCCCCCACACACTTGTGTACGTGAGTGTCTTCTGTTGTGAATTTCCAGAGTTTTATTGTTCAAGAGAAGAGGAAATAGGAGAGAGGGACTCATTTTTGGTGAGTGTTTGCTCTATGTTAGGCATCGTGTCTGCATGTTTTAGATGGGTTATCACATTTTAATCTTCAAAACAGTCCTTAGTAATAGGCACTGCTGTAGCTTCTTTATAGACAAGGAAACTAAGATTCAAAAGTGAAGCAGTTTTCTCGAGATCACATAAATATTCATTGGCAAACCTGGGACTCGACGCGAAACTTGTCTAATTCTTTCATTCTGTTTGTGTGGCACATGCTTAGCGCAAGGTAGGTTTCCACCAATGGCTGGTTAGCATCAAGATTTCTGGGGATTTTTATTGCAACATCATTGTGCTCCAGATAGAGACCCAGTGTGGAGTGTTGGATATGATTCTGAGAATCTGAGATGTGTGTTTTGAGAGGTTCAATAAAGTAGAGGTGGTAATATTTCTTGGAGTGGGAAGACTATCATTCAAGGCTTTTTATTAATGTAACCAATTCAATGCTTTTCATTATCTGTAAGTACCTTCACAGGCCCAGTCTAGTGTAACCCACTCAACCACCTTGCTTGTGAATGCAGCACTACTTCCATCTTATAGTAGAAACTGGGAAACTGAGGCCCCAAAGCCTAAATTCTGCCCAGGTCATTCAGCTAGAAACAACTCCATTGATGCACAAACTGTGTTCTTCTGGTTTTAAAGTTGTAATCTTTCCACTAATATTTTTCGACCAGTTAGTGGTTGTTTCTAAGAACTCAAAAAGTAAAATGGAGTTGTTGGGGCTTTTTTAAAAGTTTTATTTATGTGAAAGTGTGCAAGCTCAAAAGTGTACTTTAACAGTTGTTTTGATCCTGGGTTTCAACTTAATCTATTGATAGGAAACCTTTTGCAAACACTATTTTTTTAAAGTACTTAATAGAGTTAAATCGTGGTTTATAATTAATTATGTATAATATTTTTCAGCTTTGAGGTATGGTTAAGAAATACTAAAAGGTTGAAGCTTGTAAAGCCCTCAGAGACACATGACTGTGGTTTTCCAGGTTTGATAACCGAGATCTGGCCACTGAAAGGAGTCTAAGGAGCCACAAAGTGTCCTATGATAGAGAATAAAGATTCCTTTGTTCGGATGGGATGGGTGGCCTAAAACCAGGGATGCATTCGCTGAGGAGGTTGCCCTGGATGCTGTCCTGAGAGGAGGAAAATGGTTTTAATGGAGAAGATTCAACAAGTGAGGTTAGAACGGGAGAAACAGAGGGTCGTGTGGCAAAATGACAACATGGCAGTCCCATGGGCGGAGCCCTGTGTGGAACTCAAATTTGTTGCTTCAACATAATTAGTTGTGTAATTGCATTCTTAGACTGCCACCATCATACTGCACACATATGTAATTAAACCCCAGCCAGCCAGGCGGGGTCTTCGTGTCTTCTGCTTGCCTCTGCTTCGTGCCTCCAGCTTTGCAGCAGAGGAAGCAACCAAAAAAAAAAAAAAAAAAAAGGTCTCAACGTTGAGAAGATTCGCAATTCCAAACTCTCCTTGTCTATGAGCACACCTTTCTGTGCTTGCCAGATGCACTGGGAAAGAAAGAGGTAAAAGATGTAGGAGGAGTAGCTTTGTCCTCCGAGGCTACTATGGAGACAACAGACAATGGACCCATTTCTGGAATTTGGGTGGGCGAGATGTTTCCCCCGTTTATATTGTGCAAACTGTAATTAGCATCAGCAGGAAAAGAGAAATGACTGTGTTGGGAAACTTAACTTTCCTTTCCACAGTAGGCTCTGTTTTGGAGGGCTGGTCCCTAGCCTTGGGCTTTTTCTATGGGCAGGCAGTGCACATACACCTTTGATAGCTGAAGAGCCTTATTCTGATAGTGAAGCTCTTACTTGCAGTAAGGGGCGGAGGCCAGTGCATGACCTTCAAATCTCCAGTGTGTCTTGCTTAAGTGTCAACCACTGGGAATCACAAGGTTCTCAGAGTTTCCTTCATTTGGTGAACACGCATGAGCTCATATTCACATAAACCCTTCTCTGTGCTCAACCCCAAGCTTGATACCAGGGCCACAGAGCACCACTTACCTCTTTGGAAAGTACACTGGTCTACAACAGACTGATGGCTGGATACACAGTACCAGCTGAGGCCTTTCTGTTTGGGGACCTTTGAGCAAATCAGGCACCCACTGCATTAGTTAGGATGAACAATATTAGCTGCTGTAACCAACAGCCCCTCCCAACCTAAAGTATAGCACAATAAATATGCATTTTTATATTGAATGCAATAATTTAGAGAACTAGGATTTTTTTTCCTAGCTTGTCTACATCACCACCATCTTCTACTGGTGATCACTGAGGCTTCTAAAGAAAAGGAAAATAGAGAGGAAAATGACATTTGAGAGATTTTTAGAGACTACTGTATTTTGGGAAATGGCATATGGCCTTTCCACCTGTATTCCATTGGCCAGAGTTCAGTCATATGTTCCCACTTAATTGTAAGGGGACTAGGAAATATAGCTTAGCTCTATGCCCAGAATAAAAGTGACAGACATAATTTTGTCCTAACATGTTCCCTTAAACTCATTTCCTATTCAAACACACCCAAGATTATGTAAAAAATTATGCTTTTGGTACCACTTGAGGGACCCTTTCAGGAAATATGATCTTCCAGTGTAGAATGAAACTCTGCTGGTGAGAATTTAATCAGTACAAATCACCTGGAGAATCTTAAATGACCTAACTTTTGACTCCAGGATTCCTATTCTGGTACATCATCCTAAAAATAGAAATAACAAAGATTTGTGGACAGATTTCCTTCCACATGAAAATTTCTTGCAATTCTGAATAAGGGCAAGTTACTTAAACTTCCAAAAATAAATAAATAAAGATTTAACTAAGGTTTTCACATTTAAATAATGTGGTCATTTTAAGGAAAATATGGGCATAAAATAGGATCCAGAATTTTAAGGGCGACATAATTCTGATTTTGTTGCAAATGTACGTGTAGGTGCAGAGTCAGGACACCTAAAAGAGGCTAAAGGCAATGCAGGAAGGTATGAGTGAGGCTGTCTGTTATGGCTGTATAAAGAGGACTTTCATTATTTTCTTTATATATGTTTTTCTAAACCTGGTATTCTGATGAGTATGCATAGCCTTTGTAAAAAAAAAAAAAAAACAATAAGTAGGAATTTTAAAAAGTCAAATAGAAAGAGGAATGGCCTCGGAGCAGTCTGGACCCAGGCAAGAGAGAATTAGCTCAATTATCTCTGGTGGGAGCAGGCATGGGGTGTGTACAAGTCATGTCTTAGAACTGTGTGGAGTCCAGTGGGAGAAAAGGGACTAGAGACCAAGGGTATTATAGATTTATGCAAATGGGGAGCTCAGAATAACTTTCTTAACTGAGCTAAAGAGCACAAATCTCAACTTTAATTAGCTTTCAAACCTTCAACATTGAATCAACTTAAAAATTGAGGACTACAGCATGGGTTCAAGTCCTGGTGTGGCTGCATACTAGCTGTGTAGCTTTGGCCATGTATCTTCACTACCCTGGACTTCAGTAGTAAAATAGAAGTGGTGCTGCCTTCTTTATAGTATTGCTGGGGCACTAAATGTGATCATATTTTCAAATAGACATCACTTATACACGTATATGCATCTATATGTACTTATATGTATACATCCACGCATCTGAATTATGCTCATGCACGTGTATGTCACATATGTATCTGGACACCTTTCACCCACCTTGGCACACTTTGGGATAAGGCACCTTTCTCACTGTGATTTTTGTCCACACTTTACTTCCTATTCCCACACCACTCTTGTAGAATCATCATTAGGACCAGCTGTAGCATCTAGTCCAAAGGAGTCTCTGTCGCTGTCTCCCTCACCTGCAACTTGGAGTTACTCTTCTTGGGAGTTTCTCCCAGATTCTTTCTTTTGCAAGTTCACTTTGGCATCTATGCAGTTAAGGCCCTCTCCATGTCCAGGCTGCATGTCAGCCAGAAGCAAGGTGAAACAGCTATGCAAACATTCAAAGGCGAAGGGATTCTCAGCTGGCATCAGATGATTCTAGGTAAGGGACACTCAGGCTGTGGCACTGCCCAGTGCTGCAGAATCAGAGAAGAAAGGCTGCCTGAGAAGCCAGTACCTCACTTCCCTGCTGCATAAGCATAGGTCCACGGTCATGCTCCTAATTCTGTCTGATGCCTGTCTCAACAGATCACTACAACCAACCCTGCACGTGACAGACACATGTGTGCCAGGTACTGAGCCCCTAATGACCACACCTGGCACACGTAGCTCTACCACATCCTGTTTCCTCTGGCAAGGAGAAGTTTGTGTTCCCCGCTGCTGACTCTTTTACTCTTCTGTGAGATCAGGTGGGAGTTACTGAGCAGTATCACCCACACATGTTCTTTTGCACTCACATGCCCTCTCTCTGCGTGGTGGAAGAGAACAGGTTGGCTGAGAATCCTGGGGTCCCTTGAACAGTCTGCTTTAAGGCCTTCAGCTTCAGTTTAAAAGTGCTCAGTGACTCCTATGAGATGAAAATATGAAAGGGAATTGTTCCATTTGCAGCTTAGAACATCTCCAAATTCTAGGCTGGTCTCCAATTTATGTTGTGAAGGAGCTTGTTGCTGATTATGCTAGATGCCCCATAAATTAATGAGAGCTGGACTTAGAGGTGACAACAATCGCTGAGCCTGTGGAGCAGAAAATGTAACATTAATACAAATGTTTCAGAAATGTCCTTTTGTCTATATGTTTGGAGGAGAAAGTGCTGATGAAGATCAATTTCATATTGACTTTAAATTTTTCAATTGACCCAGAGCTCTTTTTACTAACTAATGCACATAAGAACATTTCATTCCAGGCCAACTTCATAGCTTGGAGAAGTCCCTTCAGAACATAGCAACCCAGATAGAACTTTAATGTAATTCATTCATTTATTCTTCTATTCATCCTTTAGTAAATATTTATTGAGCAGCTGCTATAAGCTCACCTGTAGAAACTGCTAGACTGTGAGCAAGACACAATCTGCCTTTAAGGAATCTGAAATCTAGTGAGCTGGACAGGCCTGTCAACAAACACTGCTGGGCCAGAGTGATGTGTTGTTAGCTGGAAGTGCACCCTGTGTGGACCCACCAAGGAAGGACTCACAGAAGGTATCCTGGGTACGTGGTGAGTGCGTAGCTCTTATTTGAATGAATGACCAGTGGATGAATGAATGATGAATGAGACAGTTCTTGAGCTGAATTTTGAAGCAAAATAGAAATTGGCCAAGCTGAAAGTGAAGGCCTTTGGGGGCTGAGGAAACAGCATGTCTAAAGATAAGGTGTCATGTTTTCAATATGGTCCAGGTGTAGGGGGAGGCAGAGGTAGGGACCAGGTGTTCAACAACCAGACGTAAGAACCTTAGTGCTGGGCCACCACCTGTGCAAACAGGAAGCAGAGCAGGACAGGGCCCCGGCACGGTGGAGGACAGACCTGAGCACAGTGAGTGGCTCCTCTGGATGGGTTATGCTCTGTGCTTAGGATGGAGGCAGGAGACAGTAGGTGGCCACTCTCCTGAAGAGGCAGTCAGGGGAACTGAAGCCCCGACCCTGGTTTCCAGTCCTGGACTGCCACCCTTAACTAGACAGTGGGTACTTCTGGAAGTTTGGGTTCTTGTGTTTGTCACAAAGCCTTGCTGTTGTTTCGGTTTTGATGCGACATTGGGCAATAGGTCATGGAGCCTCCCTGCAATTTTCTCCACCAGCGTTTCCGGCATTCTTAGCGACTGTCTTTCTGCCAGTTGGTGCTGCAGTTTTGTTTTATTTTATTCCTGTTCGAGTGCTTGAGCTAGTCTGGGAAAACGTGAGCATCACTCTTCCAAGCACCAGCCTCTGGGACATCATCCCCAGGTGCCGAATCACGGGTGAGAAGTCTTGTCAGGCTCCCCTCAACCTGAACCAATGGCGGCCGTGGCCTGGCTGATTCATGGCTGTTTGATCTTAGCCAACAGACAGCTCTGATGTAGTGGCTTCATTCTCACCTGCTGGCATCTTCACGTTTGCTCTAATAGCTTGTTAACTGCACCGAGGACAGGCGCTGCCCTTCCTGGCTCCCAGGGAGTGCGGTCTCTATGGTAACTGTATCCCAGAGGGGACCAGGCGCATTCTTCAAGGCTTTTCTTTCCCATTTTTCTCTGGTGGCTTCTGGGTAACCTGTAATGGTTGGAGCCCTGTCTCACCCTGCCAGGAAGCCACTGCTGATTTAAAGCCTCACAAAGGAACCTAACAAGACATGTGGCTTTCTCCTGGTCTTGCTGCTTATTTCTTGTCGCACTTGATCTGGGCCTGCAGGGAGCTGTCATTCCTCCTTTATTGTCTCTCTTTCTGGCAGTCCCCAGGTATTGCTCTCAGACAGCATGGACGAGGTTTCTCCAGCTCTCCCAGCTCATTAGCAGCTTGTGACAATCCCTTGTGAACCCTGGCATTCCAGATGGCCCTTTTGCTCCTGGTCTGCCTCTGTTTAGTCACTTGCTCATTCATCTCTTCAAAAGTGACTCTCGAGCTCACTGGTCTTCATCTGTACCAGAGAGACTTGTGTTAAGGAGACTCATTGAGACCATTCTAACATAACATATGAAGGAAGAGCCCATCTGCAGGTGGTGGGGCTCTACAGTGTTCAGTCTGCTGATGGAACTTAGCACCCAACAATAATCCTACTAAGAACAGCAGACATGCACATAGAACTCTCTGTGTGCCGAGCATGGTGGCAAGAACTTCACAGCTTTCCACTATTCTCTGTGATGTGATGTATATATTCTCTTTCTTCTCATTGTGGAGTTGAAGGCTATGGAATGTGCCCTTGGGCTCCCAGATATTAGAAGGCAGAGCTAGGACTTGAACTCTGGTCCCGGAATCCATACTCTTCCCTGCTCTGCTGTACATTGGGCAGTGACGTGCTTCTCTGCAGGTTGTCCCACCGCAGCTCAGGACTCGCTTCTTGGAGGCTAAGTTGTATGTGTCTACACTGAGTGCCACCTGCTTTGTGAAGCCACCTGCCGTACTTCCATGTAAGTTCATTTGTTCATTCAGGAAACGTCAAAAGATACAGTCGTAGTCCATTCATTCACCCACTTAAGTATGAGATTTTTTTCAAGTGCCTTCAAAAGTGTCATTGCACTAAGTTCTGCAGCTCCAGTGGTGAGCAAAGGACAAATCCATCCTGCTGTCACCCTACACAGCTTTTGAAAATAAAAAGAAACCAAAATATTCATGGATAGGTAGACCAAGACCACTTTATATATATACATATCTATAAACCATAGCTGTCTCTCTGTATATCTATATAGATATCTCAGCATTTATCTATTAAGTGATAAATACATGTGATTTTTTTCAATAAGTTCTTGCTGCTTGTTTATATGGTAAAGCTCACCTCCTTAGCCTGACATTTAAGATCTTTCATGATCTGGCCTCAGACACCTTTATAAGGTGATCTCCTGCAGCTCTTGTGTCTTGGAACCTTCCCAGGCACAATCACACTGCCATGCTTGTCCTCAGCCTTCTTCTTCCCTCCCTTCTCAGACTTCTCATTTTACATTACTCCTTGCCCAAACCCTTGGCAAACACCAAGTCCAGATGCAAACCCCTGCTCCCTGTGGATCTCACCAAACCGGCTCCTTCCCCACCCTCCCACCAGCAAAACTCACTCTGAACTTGCCCTGAGCTCCCTCAGCTTCAGGAGCTCTCTCAGTACCTGTGACCCCAGGTCTTAGTGCTTCTCTGCACAGGAGGTGTGTGGACCCCTCAGAGGGCAGGCAAAGCCCTCATCTTCTGCTATATTTGAACCCCAGCTAGTCCCGAGTATGCAGTTATCTTAATTTGTTCAGTCTGATGTGACAAAATACCAAAATGGAATAATTTGTAAACAAATAAATCTATTTTTACAGTTTGGGGTATGGAGAAGATCAAGATTAAGGCCCTGGCAGGTTGGGTATGTGGTGAAAGCCCACTCTGAGTTCATACATGGTGTCTGCACCGTGTCCAACATGGGAGAAGGGGCGAGGTCTCTTTGGGTCTCCTTATTTATCTATATACTGAGATTGCGTCCAGGACCTTTGCAATGAGCCCAGCCCTCTTTTTATTCTTTAAGATAGGGCCTCACCAAGGTACTAAGGTGCCCAGGCTGGGCTTGAATGTGTGTTTCTCCTGCCTCACCCTCTCAGAGTTCTGGGATTATTAATGTGTGTGACCACGGCCAGCTTTCTTTGGGACCTCCTTAATGAGAGCATTAATCCCTTTCAGCAGGGCTCCACCCCCATGAGTTAATCCGCTCCCAAAGGCCCGAATCCTAACACCATTACACTGGGGATGAGATTTCAACATGCCAATTAATGTGAGGGCCGAAACATGGAGACGATAACTGAGCTTCTGTTATCTTATTACTCGATGACTAATAGTGATGAGTCTTACAGCACCCGATGGCCATCTGCATCCGACATTCTGTTAACCATTTCACTCATTTTATTCCAGTTTTTCATCGCAATAATTCTATGACTTAGATTGTGATAGAGATCTTCCATCTTACAGGGGAGAGAGCCAAGGCTGCGGAGTGGGTGACACCCGCCCCAGGTCACAGTCCCAGGCCAGGCCTCAGAACCTGATTAGACCTCACACACTGTGGTGCTGGGAGTGCTGTGAGAACACAGTCGTCTTGTGCTTTGCTCCCTGGGGCGGGCTCTGCACCTGAGACAGGCATTGATCGGACCCTGCTGAGTGACAGGTGAATGTTCTAGAACACAGCTGAATGAACCCCTGAATTTACATCTTGAGTGTGGAAGGAGGAAGGGATACAGGAGACCTTTCCCTCCTAAGTACCTGTTCCTCCCCAACACACACTCACTCATGCAGTCCCACTTCCAAATTTGGAAAAGAAAGTCAGGGACTGAAGCTGTGAAGAACTGACTGGCTGCAGTCTATACATTTTCATTTTTTCCTAGAAGTTGCCTTTGGGCTTGGGTGATGTCCTGACAGATCTAGAACGAAACACCCTCTTGGATGTTTATAGGCCAGGAGGGTCAAATACTGCGGTCAGTAAGGCCTGTTTGAATCCCAGGCTTGATGTGGCCCGGGTGTGATTTTGTGCAGGGGACCCCCTAAGAAGTCCAGCACAGTGATTAATGGGTACCAGATGGGTACTGGAACTGCGTGACCTGAGTTTAATAACCTAGTTCTAAGCTCACTGACTATGTGATCTTGGAAAAGATACTGAACTGTTCTGTACTTCAGTCTTCCCATTTCTAAAATGGTTATAATAATAACACTCACCTTTTAGGGTTGATATGGAATTAAATGAATCAATTCATTTGGAAGGGTCGAAGCAGCACCCGACACCCAGGAAACTATCAGTTCTGAGATGCGTAGATCTATTTCACGGATGTAGTGAGAATTGACATTATGAACACTGTACCCAGACTCCTAAAGGCTCAGAGCAGCACAACATTACTCCCACCATTTTGTACTGCTGAGACCCTGGGGCCATGAGGTAGGGGCTGCGCAGGGGCCTAACAACAGGGAGTGTGGCTTGTCAGGCCACTTTGGTGGAAGATGCTGGGCTATAGGTCTGGGTCCCTGTTAGTGGGAAGTAGACAGGCAGAGTAAGTACCAATAAGTTCACCCACCAACACTCACCTGTTCTGCTAACAGAGCTGCTCGTGGGCTCTCCACTTAGATTGTGTTCTGGCTTCCTATAAAACTCAACTGTCAGTAGATGCCCTTTTGAAAGCCACGGGAAGCCACAATGGGATTAAAGTGATTCTAGAGCCAGGTCCCCTGGCAAAAAAAAGAGAAAAAAACCCCCCAAAATGAAATATAAAACAATTGTTACATGAAGTCTTCAAATGGAGGATGAGCAAGGGCTCATAAAGCACGGAGTGTCATACACACAAAGATGTAGACATCACGTAAGTGCTGTTTCATCCTTAAATGCCCGCTGAATACAGGTACCATCCAGTAACTCAGACCCTCTCCAGTCCCTCCATCAGGGCCGGGTGCTGGGAGCTCTTCCAAGTGGACAGGACCCTGGTTGTCTCCTTTACAAAAGAAGCCCATGGCTGGCTTTTACAGATGCTTTGTAATGACCAGTCCATCGGACTGGCAGCGCCTATTGACTGATTTACTATTTTCAGTATTTACGAAATACTATCCAGATACCACGAAATTCTCCCTTGCAGTTTTTCGTCCTTTTCACCAAGGTCAACTCCTTTGTCTGCCATAGGCCCCATCCTCCTTGTGAGAAGGGGGTTAGGACTTGGGAGTATGGAGACGGGTCTGCTTGGCAGAGCTGGGATATGAACGTGTATGACTGTTTTCTAGTCTGGTGTTCTTTTTCATTTTCCTGCCTGGTGGGATTACAGAAAACGTTGACCAAATGTTTAATTCATTTAGCACATTTCTCAAGATTATGCTGCCTGACTGGGACCAGCCTCTACCTCATGCTCTGTTGTACTGCTCTTATTATGTACCATGCATTTTCATATGTGTGACATAAATTCATTATCTCCACAGCCATGTGAATTAGGGACTCTTACCCATATTGCAGGTAAGAAAACTGAGCTCAGACAGGTTAAGTGAATTCCCCAAGGTCTTGCAGTTGGAAGGTGCCAGAGCTGAGATCCGAACACAAGTCTGTGTCACACCTAATACCACAGTCTTCCTATCACACTCATTGCAAAGCCTCCTCCATCATTTGTTCAGTAAAGTGGACTCTCGCTTGTGCTCCAGTCATTTCCCCACAATGCTTGACTCAGAACTCTAGACTTGAGACTGAAGCTGTGTCAGCATCCATGTTCAGGGATGGTTTTCTACAGCAAATACCTAGACGTGTAAGTGTCCCAAGGCCAAGGTCTGCACCTCCTGTGTGTACCTGGCCTCGAGCATGCCCATGTATGTGCGGTATCACATTTTGTCTTCATATTACCCCTGCTAGGTAGGAACTACGGCGGCATTTCACAGAGTGGGAAATAGGCTGAGGGAAGGTTAATGCCCTTCCCAGCGTCTCCAGTCTGCCTGCCTCAGTGAGGGCTTGAGTCATGCAGAACACAGCCTGCCAAGACTTCCCAAGGAAGAAGGGACCAAGCTGCACCTTGCAGAGCTTATCATGCAGCTGACGTGAGCGCACTGAGAGCCAAAGTGCATGTTATTAGAGTTATGATTAGGTTTCCCTGTACTTCTCAAATCAGATGTGTAAATATAATCAAAAACATTTCTCTTTGCAGCACAGACCTCCAGCAGGTTCCACCCAGCATCCTGGTTCTGAGGGAAGATAATAAATTAGCTCTAATTAGCTTTCCCACATGCTGAAACAAGTCTCTGCTGTAGCTACTCAGGAGCGGGAAGAGGAGGCTCCCCTGGTTTTCCTAAGGAGTTTGTTCTGTGCGGGGCAGGGGCTTGCCTGGCCCGTGCCTTTCAGTTCTGCACCATCCTGTGCAACCATGGACACGCCCCTCTAGCCCAGCCTTTGTTTCTAGCTTCTCAGACCAGCTTCTTTCTCCTCTCATACAGTGAGAGTCCATGATCACTGCCCTGAGGGATTTCTCAGCCTGAAGCACTAAAGTCACTGCTGCTGGATGGAGTTGTTGTGTACCTTCTAAGTATCAGGCATTGACCTAGACCTCGGGGTACAAAGATGGGGACTGCCGGGTGTCTGTCTTTAGGGAACCTCTATTCTAATGGGAGAATCATAGTCACAGCCACACATTCCTGTGTGCCAGGGACTTCAAATACCTTCTCCCGTGTAGTCCCTGCCAGGGACCTTTGAGACAGTATTGTTGCCATCTGCATTTCATGGGAAAGGAAATAGTCTCAGAGAGGATAAGTCATTTCTCCACAGTAAATGGTGGAGCTCTCGTTCCATTTCAAAGCCAGTCTCTTTTAAATATTTTTTAATAAAAATGTATGTCTGGCACCGGTCTCACAAGCACAAGGTCCCGAATTCAATCCCCGGTACCAAAATATATATATATGCGATATCTAACAGTTACATTCAGCTTGGGGAATTGATTCATGTACTTATTTTATCTTGATCATTTTTACTCCCCTCTCTTCTTCCCCTCTTCTTTTCATCCTCACATCTGCTTCCCATCTCTACAGAGTCTATCTCCTTGTTTCTTAACAGGGGTTTTTATTTTGCTCTTTAAATTATTTATATTTTGGGTCTCTCACGTTTGAGAAACCAGAAAATATTAACCTTTTGTGACTGTCTTATTTCACTGTTCATTGTGGACTCAAGTTGCATCCACTTTCCTACAAATGACTCAAATTTGTACTTCATGGGTGGGATTATATACCTTATTTTCTTGAACTACCAGATGATATTATCTTGCCCAGAAAGTATTGAGTGTCATAACAGAGCATGTCACAGGGAGGCCATGGGAAGATGAGGAGGTTCCACCTGGATGATTGGGGAGGGCTTTTGTAAGGATAATGTGTGAACAGTATCTTTTAGAAAGGAATCTGGAAGCCTTTTCAGTACATCAGGATGGAGGAGGAAAGACACTTTAGGTGGATAAGGTCAAGACAAGGAAAACACAGCACCCAGGAAAATAGAATATGCTGTGTGAAAAGAGCATATTAGGGCACTGGGATCTGTGTCACCATAATTCAAATGACAAAGAGCCATCGAGTGCCCACTGTGTGTCAGGTGCAGTGACAGCAACTGGGGAAAGCACAGCATCTAACACCAAGTCCAAGTCCTCTGGGAACTCAGTGCTCTACCTAGTTTAAAGGTTTTCAATCCCAGTCATGTCCCCGGCTGACACTTGTCCGGAGATAGTTTTGACCATGACACCTGAAACAGTGGAATCCAGTAGGGAGAAGCCAGAGGCACCCAGGATATTCTGGCACATGCAGGATCACCTACCCAAGCAGCTCACAGGGACTCTTGCACAGGGCTGAGAAATTTGTCAGTGCCTTTCCCAGGTCTGCAGGCCTCTAGCAACAAAAAGGTAACAGCAGAGATGACAACAGCAAAATCTTTCTGTTGTAAATGACCTCCCAGCACAAAAGAAATCAGTTTAATTGCCTGAGCCCTTTTATTACAGGCCTCAGATGACCTGAAAATGCTCTCCTACTACCTATAGTTCAGAACCACTCAGCTCTTATGAGGATCTACAGCCCCCCGAAAGGGAATGTCAGATGGCTTCTTCCTTCTTAATCAAATTAGGTAAATAGTGTCTGTGCAGAAAGTCTGCTCAGCTGACGAATTTATTGCCAGCTACCTAATCGCTCGGTTCCCCCATGAAAAGGAAATAGACTAAACCATGTCCAACCCCTTCACCCTGGGCATTTCAAAGGACAAGAGCTGGGCAGGAGCCTATTTATTAAGTTAAGCAATATTTACTGGTCCTAGCTTGCGAGTATCAATGTGGTGGAACTTAACTGCCTTTTAAAATGAAAGGCCACTATTCATGATTATCTCAGGCATATTGGCTCTATTCTGCTTCTCTAATGCTGGTCAAGAGGACAGCAGGGACTCGGTCATGACCAGGAGGAACCTTCAAAGACCGGTTCATGAGAGAAGGGAGAACTATTGGGATACCCGTGGCAGGCACCTTCGAAAGGGCCTGGCTCTGCAGCCTGGCATGCCTGGTGGACCTCTCTCCATTTTGCTGTGCAACCATGGGCAAGCCAGTCACTGAGCTCTCTTCAAATCCTTATCCAGAGAACCAGAGTCAGCTCTCTCCTGGACTTATTATGAGGACTAACTGTGGGAAGTGGGCATCAAGTCCATGTCTGGCACAGAGTGAGCCCTTGGTAAATCAGACCTGATGATGTTCATTTTGTCACCTGCGTTTGGCTGCCATTGTAGCTTAGTTACTTTTCTTATCTGTTAAGCACCAAAGAAAAAGGAAATTTCTTGTGGATGAGTAGCTCCTTAGCAATTCATACAGTTCAAACTGAGTCTTAGAATCCAGCAGAGGCTGGCAAGTAAGCTGTCTGACAGATTGGAAGAAACAGGAAGGAAAATCAATTAACAAGGCCTTTCAGTGAATGAGGGGTGGCAAACGCCTAGTATTAATACCAAAGTAGACCTGAATTTCCATGACAGGTGAGGCCGTTCCTTTAACCCACTGGCTCCTCTGAGCTGCAGCTTTCTAGGGCGAAGTCCACTACTGGCAGTGGGTGTGTCCTGTATGATTAATGACCCTGGTTCCGGGCTGGTTAGCAACAGAGAGCTCCATCCATCTCACTTCACGGAAGCATCACTCGCCATTTATTGTCTGCAGCGGGATGCGTTCCTTTGCAATTAGGTAAATGCCTTTTTGAGAGATGTGGCGATTCTTCCTTTAGTGCCCCCGTGCCTCTGCACAATGCCCAATGGGAAAGCAGAGGGGCCAGGGAGCCAAAGAGGGCACAAATAGTGACCGTGGCCAGTGATATCTGGTGACTTCAAATACATGCAGCTTGGGAGCCCTGTTCCTGCCTGCCTCCTTCCAAGGGGACATTCGGCTCAGGAAGTCAATAAACATCATGGCTTTAAAATCCATCCAAGGAAGGAAGGAGGGAAGTACATTGTCTGTGACACAGGATGCAGTGTCTACTTTCTGCTGTGAAAAAAAAAGTCCTCAAAGCTAAGTCTTTAAGGAAAATGATGTTTCTCATCACAGAGAGGCTCCTCAGTGCACACGTACGAGCACTCCATGAGGTTTGCTGTGTGTTATCTCAGTTTCACAGTTAGGGACATGGGGGCGTGGACAGAAGGTGAGACCCTGAGCTAGAGAACAGGGCAGTGGCCATGCTGGGACCCACGGTCTTACCCTGCAACCGAGCTCCTCACCCCTGTGCTACACA